>NC_134487.1:241318923-241464727 GCF_040206685.1 Ascaphus truei | reverse complement strand
GGCGCTGTAAGCAGTACGTTTCAGGATACACCCCAGGCTCCCAGTGGCGGAGGTTCAGGCCTCCTCTAAGCCTATCAGGTATTGCACCATACACGGCAACATATGTAGATTTCCCCACATGGTCCCTATCTGTGATTGGGGGGGGGGGGGGGAGGGGGAGGGAATATGTGCTACACATGTCTTAGACAGGTCTGCAACCCCGTTATCTTTCACCAGTACCACCCAGCAGTTCCACTGCGGCAAGGGATTCTGGGAAATGACATGCAAATGAGCACACAGTGCCACCTTTTGCTTCAAAACCATTAACCCCCCTCTCTCACCCTCCCCCCCACCCCCCTCTCTCACCCTCCCCCCACCCCCTCTCACCCTCTCCCCCCTCTCTCACCCTCTCCCCCACCCCCCCTGTCTCACCCTCTCCCCCACCCCCACTCTCTCACCCTCTCCCCCACACCCTCTCCCCCACCCCTCTCACCCTAAACCCCCACCCTCCCTTTCAACCTAACCCCCCACCCTCCCTTTCAACCTAACCCCCCACCCTCCCTTTCAACCTAGTAGGCCCACCACCCTCCCACACTATCAACCCCTCCTCCCCACCCACAGCTCTCCCTCCTCCCCACCCTCCCTCTCTCACTCCTCCCCACCCTCCCTCTCTCACTCCTCCCCACCCTCCCTCTCTCACTCCTCCCCACCCCATCTCTCTCACTCCTCCCCACCCCTCTCTCACCCTCCTCCCCACCCCCCTCTCTCACCCTCCTCCCCACCCCCCCTCTCTCACCCTCCACCCCACCCCTCCTCTCTCACCCTACACCCCACCCCTCCTCTCTCACCCTCTTCCCCACCCCCCCTCTCACCATCCTTCCCACCCCCTCTCCCTCATTCCCTCTCCCTCACTCCCTCACCCTCTCACCCCCCTCACCCACCCTTTCACACACCCCCCTCTCCCTCCCCCTCCCACCCCCCTCTCCCTCCCTGTCCCACCCCCCCTCTAACCTCCCACCCCACCTCTCCCTCCCACCCCACCTCTCCCTCTCCCTCCCACCCCCCTCCCCCTCTCCCTCCCACCCCCTCCCCCTCTCCCTCTTCCCCCTTCCTCTCTCTCCCCTCCCCCCTCTCCCTCTAACCCCCCTCTCCCTCACCCACCCTTTCACCCCCTCTCACCCACCCTTTCAACCCCACTCCCATCCCCCTTACCCCCTTCTCTCTCACCCCCTTATCCTCCTTCTCTTACCCCACCCACCCCCTCTCACACCCCACTCTCTCACCCCACTCATCCCACCCTCTCTCTCTCTCCCCACCCACCCCCCTCTCTCTCAAACTCTCCCCACCCACCTCTCTCCCAAACTCTCTCTCCCCACCCACCCCCCTCTCCCAAACTCTCTCTCCCCACCCACCCCCCTCTCCCAAACTCTCTTTCCCCACCCACCCACCCCTCTCAAACTCTCTCTCCCCTCCCACCCCGCCTCTCTCTCAAACTCTCTCTTCCCACCCACCCCCCGTCTCTCAAAAACTCTCTCCCCCCACCCACCCCCCCCCTCTCTCTCAAACTCTCTCCCCACCCACCCCCTCTCTCTCAAACTCTCTCTCCCCACCCACCCCCCTCTCTCTCAAACTCTCTCTCCCCACCCACCCCCCTCTCTCTCAAACTCTCTCTTCCTACCCCCCTCTCTCTCAAACTCTCTCTTCCCACCTACCCCCCCTCTCTCTCAAACTCTCTCTTCCCACCCACCCCCCCTTTCTCTCAAACTCTCTTCCCACCCCCCTCTCTCTCAAACTCTCTCTACCCACCCCCCTCTCTCTCAAACTCTCTCTCCCCACCACCCCCCCTCTCTCTCACACTCTCTCTCCCCACCCACCCCCCCTCTCTCTCAAACTCTCTCTTCCCACCCCCCTCTCTCAAACTCTCTCTTCCCCCCCCCTCTCTCTCAAACTCTCTCTCCACCACCCACCCCCTCTCTCTCTCAAACTCTCTCCCCACCCACCCCCGTCTCTCTCAAACTCTCTCTCCCCACCCACCCCCCCTCTCTCTCAAACTCTCTCTTCCCACCCACCTCCCCCTCTCTCTCTCAACTCTCTCTCCCCACCCACCCCCCCCCTCTCTCAAACTCTCTCCCCACCCACCCCTCTCTCAAACTCTCTCTCCCCACCCACCCCCACCCTCTCTCTCAAACTCTCTCTCCCCACCCACCCCCCCTCTCTCTCAAACTCTCTCTCCCCACCCACCCCCCTCTCTCTCAAACTCTCTCTCCACACCCACCCCCCTTCTCTCTCAAACTCTATCTCCCCACCCACCCCCCTCTCTCTCTCAAACTCTCTCTCCCCACCCACCCCCCCTCTCTCTCAAACTCTCTCTCCCCACCCACCCCCCTCTCTCTCAAACTCTCTCTCCACACCCCCCCCCCTCGCTCTCAAACTCTCTCTCCCCACCCACCCCCCCTGCAACACTTTACTTATCCAGATTCAGCCGCTCTGTGACGCGTCGCAATGGCAACGCGGCGTCAAATTACGCCCGGGGTCAAGTAATGCGACGTCACGCATCAAATGACGCCGCGGGTCACGTGACGTAACGTCACATGACCCCGCAGCATTATTTGATGCAGCTCTAAGGTAGGGAGAGGGGGCACAGGTGACGCAGCATGGAAGACAGGGGGACGCAGCACAAAAAGTTTGCACTCCCCTGCTGTAGATCATACACAATTTCAGGAGCCCTTCTTTACACAACTTCTAAAGTACCCATGTCCATCTTGAGGTTTGGTCTGCAAAACAGCACACTGTACTCTAGGTGAGGTCTTACCAATGATCTATAACCTGGCCCCACGCTGCACTTATTTCTTGAAAATAAAGAGATGGGGTTTCTCTACCAAATAAGGGGTTAATGGAGCCATGTTCTGTAGATCTCCCTAGCAGGGAAGGAGTTAATGGAGCGATGTTGTGCAGATCTCCCCAGCAGGGAAGGGGTTTAATAGTGCAATGTTCTGCAGATCTCCAGCAATGAATGGGTTAATGGAATGATGCCCCGCAGGCTTCACATAGGGAATGTGTTAACCTGTCCCGTGATGGATTGCTCTGCAAGCACATTGCTTGTACCTCTCATTGCATGAGAAGGGTTTAGCATGAGTAGAATTTTCCTCGGGAATTTCCCTTCCTTTATCTCAGGACTATCAGTGGATCTCGTGAGCCGGTGTAATAATGAGGTCATTCTGGGGTGTGACTGACACGTGATGCACATTAATACTGCAGCAGGGCACTGCACAGAGCCACACACAAGGTCATAGCACAGTAGAAATACAGCACCAGTGTTATAGTTGTTACACACATACAGTACAACACAGGACACAATCCTGTACAATGCTGATTATACCATACATGTCAATGACATCACTGTGAGCTTCAAAAACGTGTACAGTAAGGGCCCCGCTTTATAGCGTTCCGCTCATACAGCGTTCCCAATGTATACCCATATTCATTAGGTTCGGCGCTTCTTCAATTTTTCCGGCGATTTTCGGCATGACGCGCACAGCAGCTGAGTATCCGGCTGTCACTAAGCAACCGTTTTAGCGCCTGCGCTAGCCTTGTCAGATGTCATTTGTCAGCGAAACAGTCGGTTTACAGCTCTGCATCTCGGTTTTCAAAAGGTACAATACAGTACATTAGGGCCCCGCTTTATGGCGATTTCCACTTTACGGCGACAGCCTGGAACGGAACCCGCCATATGAGCGGGGCCCTGCTGTACTGTATATTGTAAACACATTTTGTTTTTTTCGTTTTTTTGCACACTGATATTCTCTAACTCTTACTAATGTGGAATCCGTCTCTCTGTAAAAAGGTTAGGCTGACAGGAAGGTGTTCAAAGAGTAGATATGGTTTATTATGGGCGCAGCATCAATCAAAGTTCTAGTCTAGGCGCAAAGTTCACCTTTCCTGTCACTCTCAAATACTTTCTGGGCAAGCTACCCAGCTACCTGAACAAGCTCCTCACCCCTACCACATGCAGCACCTATCACCTGAGATCAGACTCCAAAAGACTATTCATGGTCCCAAGGCTCAACAAAGTATCCGGACATTCCTCCTTCTCCTTCCGTGCACCCCAAAACTGGAACAACCTACCAGAGACTCTCATATCCACCACCAGCTTAAGTTCTTTCAAATCTAAGGCTGTCTCACACTTTAATCTGGTCTGTAACTGTTTCATACGCTCATAATATATATTTTCTTTAACTGTGCACACAATGTCTTGTATATAATGTATACCTTGTTCATTTATGTAACTGTACTTGTAACCATGTATTATTTGTTTTACTCTGTGCCCAGGACATACTTGAAAACGAGAGGTAACTCTCAATGTATTACTTCCTGGTAAAATATTTTATAAATAAATAAAATATTTTATAAATAAATAATCAGAGTAAAATAGCCAGCGTTGTCCTTTGCGTGCAGCACAAAGCAGTGAAGAGTACTCTCCTTTGATCAAGACAAAGGAATCTTCATCAGGGCTTAAAATTATACCGTACCTTAGAAAAGCTGTCACACCAATCATTCTTACTACTAGCATTCTCTCGGCGCCAAATACTCCCTTCTTCTGTAACTGTATTTCCTTTGTTTCGTATTATCTGTTGTCGGAGCTGGCTATGTGGGATGCGTGGTGTAAGTGAGTCACTGTCCCGTCTTGTGTTAGGAATTCCAAGGTTGGCTTTTTCATGTTGACTTGTCTCTTTGAGACGTTAACACATTACTTGCTTGATCCCACTCGCCAAGTCTTAAACAGTCTCTCTTGTTACCCAGAATCCTCTGAGGGCAAAGCCCAGGGGTGTTTCAGCTCCAAAAGTCTCACAGATTTTTAGCACCAGCACTTAGTCAGCACTTTTTCATTAAAATGCCATTTTTTAAGCGACACACATTTTGTTGCCCCCCCCATGTTTCTTCTGTCTCTTTCTTGAAACCTGATAGTTAGAAAAATAAATGCAATAGTTTCCCCCCTAACCCACATATTTCAGTCCTTGCAGCAACTATAACCCGCCTAATATTGTTTTATTAATTCGTATATATTTTATTTCATATTTCAATATTTTTTTGTTACATTTTGATTTTTTTATATTTTATTTGTAAGATTGTATTTTATTGCATCTATTTTCATTTTTTTTTTCTCTCATTGGTCTTTTTATCAAGTTTTTCAAACATATTGTATTAAACATCAACAATAAAGTAAAATATGATACAGAAAACCAAAACGTACGTAGACATACATTTATATACATATATTTTTTTCCCCTTCATTTCACTCCTTACTGTTTTTGTATGTCTTTTACATATATGATTTTAATTATGTATTATATATCTTTTTTTTTTATTCTTTCTGATTGTCTATCTTTCATTGTACCCCGTCAGCAAACTCATATACAACAACGATCTGTAGCTTCTATCAATAGATCTGTGATTAGGACAAGGGTGTATACCAAGAAAACAGGATGAACAAGAATCTTGAGGCAGCCTTTTCCACAGGCTGAGATAGCTGCTTACATTCAACACCTTTTTTCAACTCAGATGATACAAGGATTATGATCTAGTGGGCTATCATCCATCTGTTCCTGTGCCCCATTATCTATTTGTTACTGTACCCTCTCAGCAATGTTACATACAACAAAGATCTGTAGCTGCTATAAATAGAATTGTGATTGGGACACGCATATATATCAAGATAACCGGATGAACAAGGATTCTGTGGCAGCTCTTTTCCATAAGCCGGGATAGCTGCTTTCATCCAATATTTAAATAATAATCCCTGAAGAACAGGGCATTACTGGCCAATAATGCCCTGGCTGGAAAAATTGAAGGCCCAAGGCGAAGGGGGATTATTACTATTATAGGCTAAATGTAGGCTTTTTCATAAATAATAGACACTTTTGTATAGTTATATAGATTTTTGTTATTAAAATAAAATGGTAAATACATTAAAGCACCTCTATAAACAGCTATCTATATCCAAATCTATCTGCACCTCTATCTGCAGCTATCTATATCCACACACTGCCGCCCCCTCTGTACACACACACACACACACACACACACACACACACACACACACACACACACACACACACACACACAACACAACACAGCAGGTCTACACACACACAAACTGCTGCTGCACGCAAACTCTGCTGCTGCTGCCACCACACCCATAAAACACAACAGCACACCACACACACGCACTGCAGCTCTACGCGCGCACACACACACACACACCAGCTCTACACACAACACAGCAGGTCTACACAAAACAAACTGCTGCTACATACAAACTCTGCTGCTACACACACATACAACACAACAGTACACCACACACAAACTCTGCTGCTGCTACTGACACAGTGACACAAACAAACACTGCTGCTGCTACATTGACACACTGATACAAACACCCAAACACTGCTGCTGCCACACTGACACACACTGCTGCTGCTGCTGACACACTAACCCAAACACTGTTGCTGCTACTGACACACTGACACATACAAACACTGCTGCTGCTGCTGACACACTGACACACACACACTGCTGCTGCTGCTGACACACTGACATACAAATACACAAACACTGCTGCTGCTGCTGACACACTGACACACACACTGCTACTGACTGACACACACACACTGCTGCTGCTGACTCTGACACAAACACAGCTGCTGACACACTGACACACAAACACTGCTACTGACACAAACACACACACACAAACACTGCTGCTGACACACTGACTGACAAACAAACACGCACACACACACGCACACACACAGAAACTGTAGCCACAAACAAACTGCAGAGAGCCACTCGCTTGCTTTGCAGCTACAGTACACACTATCTTTTTCCTCACTGAATCTGTCGGCTCTGTTCGGGAGGGGGAGGAGTCACTGCCTGCTGCTTCCTACGGACCAATCCCCTGCCCTTTCTCAGAGCTGTTCCTACCTATGCACCAATCCCTGCCCTGTCTCTGACAAAAAAGAAAAGCTGATTGGCTGGAAATAAACACATTGAAATAAACACCTTTCAAGCTGCAAAAATTCCGGGCATTACTGAATGAATAATGCCTGGAATTTAAACCAATCAGAGAGCAGGGATTTCAGTAATGCCCAGAATTTTGCAGCTTTAGCCTATAATTAAGTAATAATCCCCAAAGAACAGGGCATTACTATTATAGGCTAAATGTAGGCTTATTTCATAAATAATAGACACTTTTGTATAGTTAAATAGATTTTTTAATTAAAATAAAATGGTAAATACATGAAACCACCTCTATATACGCTTACACTGCAGATATCTATATCCACACACTGCCGCCCCCTCTGTGTACGTACACACACACACACACACACACACAGCACATCTACAGACACACACAGCAGCTCAACACACACAAACTGCTGCTACACACACACAACAGCACACCACACACAACACAGCACCTCTACACACACAGCAGCTCTACACACACAGGCACACCACACACACAAACACACACACTGGAGCTCTAGACACACAACACAGCACTTCCTCTACACTCACAACACAGCACCTCTACAACACACACAACACAGCAGCTCTACACACACAACACAGCAGCTCTACACACACACACACACACACACACACACACACACACACACACACACACACACACACACACACACACACACACACACACACACACACACACACCACAGCAGCTCTACACACACAAACTCTGCTGCTACACACACATGCTACACCCATAAACACTGCTTCTGACACACACACACACACACACACACTGTAGCTCTATACACACACATCAGCTCTATACACACACAAACTGTTGCTACACATAAAACAGCACAATTGGTGGAGTGGCGTTCCAGATCATATATTTGAGATAAGTACTGTTATACATTTGTGCTCATATGCTGTGTCTTTGATAGTGGAGGGGGGAGGGTTACAGTTAATATTCTCGGCAAGGTGGATTTTCCTCTTGCCTTTGATTAGTACACATACAGTTTGAGTACTTTTTTATTTTCCAACTATTGCTGTTTATTGTTTTTTGGGGTTCACTTATCAGCACATTGCTGGTTTAGGGAGCAGTTGGGGAGGTTCTTTTGCAGTTTTCCGATCTTGACCGGCCGGTCATTGGTTACCCTGGGAACTCATGTACCCATAGTGACCTGTATTAGAAGTATTATCTCCTGCATTTTTGCTATCCCTGTTTTTGTGTCCCTGTACTGCTGTCTTTATTTTTTGGTCCATCTTTATTGTTACTGTCTATAGGAGACTTTGCTGTTTGGTCTGATTTCATGTTTGCCGTTTTGGTTTTCCTTGTTGTGTTTGATGTAGACTTATAATAAATTTGTATTTTGATTACTTCACCTGTCTGCATCTGATTGTATTTATTATTAGATATGTCTGAGTGCTTCTAACTGGGGTTTCTGTGTTCTTTTGTGTGTCGTACATAGACATACAAGTAGAAATATAGAATTACTAACTTATATACCTGACGTTGCCCGGGATTTCATGTCCACGTGTACTGACCCAGTCGTGACGCAGGATGGAGCTGCCAGGACTTCAAACCTTCACGGGTAAGTAATGTGTGTGTGTGTTGCTGCTCCTCCTGCGCCGGGGACTGTGGTAGCGGGTGGGCGGTGTTAGCGGTGGGTGTTCCTTCCCCCCCCCCCGGCGCTAATATTATGACCCTGTAGGTGGTTGTCTTAATATCTGAAGGACATTTTGAGTATGGGAGAGTCCATGGACCCTATTTGACGACTAAAACTGTGAGAGGCTGTAATTGGATGAGACATAGTGATACCGCGGTGTTGTAATTGGGTTGTAATGGTGTTGAGGTGGAGTTTCTGCGATGTTGGTGTGGGGATGCTGTGGAGTTGGTGTGGGGATGTTGTGGAGTTGCCGCGGTGTTGACATGGGGATGGCGTGGGGATGCTGTGGAGTTTACGCAGTATTGGCGTGGGGATGCCGTGACGGATATACTCAGCTGGTGTCCCGGGCTGTGTCGGTAGCCTGTTCCGTGACGTAACTCCCGCTCCGGTTTCCGCCGCTTGTCTCCGCGAACCGAACCCGCCCTGTGAGTCCCTGCCCGTGACGTCACCCCGCCCCGCAGTCAGCCAATGGGAGAGCGCGAGAGGTGTGGCCGGCGGCCAATGAGAGCGTGTGTTATTATGCCACAAACCCACAAACTGTGAGGATTCGCCACCCTGGCGGTCGCAGACCGTCTTCTCACCCCAACAAGTCTTCCGTGACGGATACCCAGGATGCGCGGTTTCATGGTCCCAGTACATGCGCACGCGCGGACCTTGCGCACTCTGTTCAACCGCCCGCGGATTCAGACCCCGCCCCCATCGTTGTCACACTACGATAGGGTATACATCCGTAGCACAATAGAACACACTAAAGTTTTGACCATAGTAGGTAAAAGGCAATGTGGCACAATAACGTAACGGTAAATAGAATCACAGCTGTTACACCACTATTAGCTCTTGCTGATACAAGCCTGGCTGGAGAGTTTCCTGCTGTTCCTACGATCAGACGCTGCCACTTCTGATGACGTCACATATGACGTCATCACGTTCCGACGATCGTTTCGCGTGGGCTAAATACGCTTCTTCCCTTAGGTTATTGTGCCACATTGCCTTTTACCTACTATGGTCTAAACGTTAGAGTGTTCTATTGTGCTACGGATGTATACCCTATCGTAGTGGTGACATTACACCCACGATATAAAAGCAGGGTATATTTGAATACGCTCCACTGTGATAATTACACCCTACTAACAACGTAACATCAATACGTATAGAGCTTAGACCACACAGGTTTATGTGGTGATTAGGATACAGCTATAATTACCGTTTACCATTTCTCCATGGTGGGGACAATATTATATTAAATCACTGCTTCACTATGCAGTATTTAACACAAGAATAATATATCTGTTCGCCATTATGTTATAAAGGCATGTTTCATAGTATCTACCTAGGCTGAGAGTAATACCTACCTGCTTGTACTTACCTGCTAATCGGGACAATAGAGTCTGTAATAATAGACGTTTTTTGACAGCACCATAACAGATATTAGAATCAGAAACCAATGGTTATATTTTTGCTGATCTTGCCACTTCACTATGGGGTTATTTTAATGTTTGAATGTGATTTATGTGTTTTTAATATATATATTTGAATAAAATTTTATTGTTTTTCCTGGCCAATTCGGTTATGATGGGCTCAACTGACCTATCAGCAGTGTTTATCTGTTAGACCATTGTTAGTCCACTTATTGTACTCCGCACACTGAGTGCTCTATTGTGAGGGAACCTTTTTGATCCTTCTTTTGGATCAACCCAGATATGATATGATAATGTATTAAAAATAATCTTTAATGTCATCAGCGAATATAAAATATAGGGGTTTAAAATCGAACAGCACAGAGTAACATTGCTGTATCAGCTCTATTGATGTTCACATATGGTAGATTCATGACGGATCATCAGAATCTCATGCTGTAAATAACAGCCTATTAGAGAAATAGAGTGAAGGAACCAATAGATTGACACTGCTGTATAGTGATAACTGGTTCTGCAGCCAGTGGTGTCTGCTCGTGGTAAGTACCAGATGTCAAGTATCACCGAGTGGATATAGGCTGGAGTGTCAGAACTAATCTGCCTTAGCCAAGGTTGGTGGCGAAGGCAGATGTCCCTCAAAGTATGAGGAAAGGTAAGTATATCATCCAGCAAATATCAATGTCCAAATGGTGTTTGGATACCACTCGGCAGAAAGTTGTTCACCGTTTGGGGGAGCAACAACCACTGTTCCGTCAGCAGGGGTAAGTATATACTCACTGCTGCGGAGAGTTAGTATGGAGAAGCAATTTAGACGGGTCACATGTGAGGATCCGAGCTAAGGAGTGAACTGAATTGAGATAGTCCCTGTATGTGGGGTAAGTATGTGCCAACTGTTCTGGCAGCAGCCCAGTATCCAATGTATGTATGTGGCTCTGCTGTTAAACTAATGATAACCCTTGTCTGGTCACCTGAAGTACACAGCTGGCAATAAGAGCGGTTCTGCTGCAGACAGGTAGTGCCGTGAATCGGTTCATAGGGTGAGTGTAAACACTATGACCGGCTTCCTGCAGAGACCGCCTGAGGTAGTTGGATTAAGGGGAGGACACGGTATGCGCAGGTATCGGATCACTTGTAAGGATATTTCTGATCGGGCGCATCCGTAGATAATCAGGGATAATGACAGCACACACTATCTCATAGTGCACTGTCCCCTTGTGACGACTCAGGAGATTCCTTCCCCTCCTTGCCCCTCTCTCCCATCTCCTGTTGCCCCTTCTACTCCTTCCCACTACTCTCCTTTGCCTTCCACCTCTCTCCCCTTGCCGCAGCGCGTTCCCCGCAGGTCTCGCATACCCATGCGGTCCCTCAGTCCCGTTGCCTCCTCCCTCCGTGGTGCCCGCGGCGCGGCATTCCGCACGCCTGGTGACGCGACCGGTGCGTGCGCTCCCTCAGCCCACGATGGGCATGCGCACACATGCTCCTCCGCTGGTCTCCCTGATCCACCTGCTCCCTCCTCCCTGCCTCTGCATGCCGTCTCGCGGTCGCAGGTCACGCGCGCGTTCCCCTTCTCTGGGCTTCGTGCTCCTCCTGCGTCCTTCCCTTGCTCCGTGCGGTCCCTCTCTGTGTTGCAACCTGTGCGCGCGCATCCCCAGCTTACAGAGGGCGCGCGCACATGCTCTTCTTATCCTGTTCCCCATGTCTCCGCCTCCCAAGCCCTCCAGGCCATTCCCCTGACTGCCCCTTCTGTCTCCTCCTCTTCTCTCCCTGTCCTATCCCTGTCGTCTCCCACTTCTCTCTCTACTCCTCCCCTCTCTCCTATTGGTATGCCCTCCTTTATAACCCTTGTCTGTCCACTTCTTCCTCGCTCTGCATAGTTCCTGTTTCCCTGTGTGTACCTGACCTATGTTGTGCTCCCTCTGTGTTCCTGTTGTTTCCTGCTCCTGTGTTATCTTGGATTTCCCTGGCTTTGACCCCTGCTTGTCCTGGACTACTCTGCTCTGCATACGCATACTACTTCGCTTACCTCTGGCTTCCTAGGACATGGCTTATACTCTGACGGTTCTAACCTCTGGACTCCTGGACATTGGCACACGGACACGACTACTCCTACGGACATCCCCAAGCGTTGCAAGTATAACTAACAACTCTTCCAACAGTCCCAGCAACGCCATACCACACTCTGGGCTTGCTCCCACTGCTGTGGATGTGTGGTATCATACCGTTCTCGCCTCAGTACTGGGGTCTTGCCAGGTCTGCGGGCATACAGGCGTGACATTATGCAGAGCCCAACAAACGCAGACCCCCCTGAGGTGGGTACAGTGGTGGAGATAATTATTCCTCTGGAAACCTTAAAATTCGTTAGTACCCAGCTGTCCACTGTCTCCCAGCAATTGACTAATGTTTCCCTTCGAGAAAGCCCTCCGGCTTCAACGCCACCAATGGCTACTTCCCACGCCAGCCCTGGCCCATGGATTCCCTCTCCGAATCGCTATGATGGGAACCCCCTCAACTGCCGCGGTTTCTTAAATCAATGTGAAGGTGCAGTTTGAAATGTCCCCCTCCCTGTTTCCTACTGGTCGTGCTAACATTGCTTACATATACGCTCTGCTCACCGGAGACGCTCTCGCTTGGGCCTCTCCGCTATGGGAGCGCCAATGCAAGATAACGCAAGATTACCAGTTGTTCAGACATGAATTTCAACTTGTGTTTGATACTCCCGCACGGCGTGAGACAGCCGCTTTCTCCCTCTTCCATATTACTCAGGATCAAAGATCAGCTGCCAAATACGCCATCGAGTTCCGTACACTGGCCGCCGAAGTACAGTGGAATGATGAAGCTCTCGCCGCCGCATACTGTCTCGGACTCTCTGATACGTTAAAAGACGATCTGGCTACTCACGCCCGGCCTATGTCCCTGGAGGAGTTAATTACCCTGCGTGTACGCATGGATCAGCGCACGCAGGAGTGACGGCACGAAAGACATTGTTCCCATTCTTCTTCCCCTATTGTTTCTCACAGGTCGCCCACTACTCCTCTCCTGGCCCTGGAGGCACTGGAACCTATGCAGGTCGGCAGTCAACAACTCCAGGCAACCGAGAGAGCGCGGCGGCGCCAGAACAGGTGTCTACTGTGCTTCCTCGGAACATCGTCTCCAGAATTGTCCCTTGAAGCCAGGAAACGGGCACACCCAGTAAAGGTAGAGGGGCTTCTACTGGGTACTGTCTCTCCTAACCCCTCTCCTTCCGAAGCTCTCCCAAAGAAGTTCATGCTACCGGCCACCTTGGAGGGTCCCAACCTTGTCGTAAAGGTGGAACCGTTCATCGATTCCGGATCGGGCGGTAATTTCCTGGACCAGCAGTTCGCATTGGAGAATCAAATTCCCATGGTCAGAAGGAAGAGCCCTATTGGCCTGGAGGCCATCGACGGACGACCGCTCCAGCCGGCCTTCATCATTTGGGAGTCTATTCCTCTTACCTTGACCCTGGCCGATGGTCACAAGGAGGTAATTGTCTTTGACGTTTTTCAATCCCCTTCCGTACAAATTATTTTAGGATTGCCTTGGTTTCAACTCCACAATCCGCGCATTGATTGGTCCGGTACTCTGCCTATCCAGTGGCCCTCGTTCACAGATGCTGGGCCAGCGGATCCTCCCGTGGTTGTGCTTGCCGGTCTGGACTCCGTACCTGCCGATCAGTTGTCCCTGCCTGCTGTGTACCATGAGTACTTGGACGTGTTCAACAAGGTACAAGCAGAGGTTCTTCCTCCTCACCGTCCATACGATTGCCCTGTCGACCTCATCCCTGGGACTGTCCTGCCGAAGTCTAAGCCTTATCCACTCTCCATCCCGGAGACCGAGGCCATGACTACTTATATTCAGGAAATTATGGAAAAGGGATTCATCCGCAACTCTACCTCTCCTGCCGGGGCTGGCTTCTTCTTTGTGAAGAAGAAGGATGGATCACTGAGGCCATGCATCGACTTCCGCGGACTCAATAAGATCACGGTAAAAAAACGGTATCCTCTTCCGCTCATTTCCGAACTGTTCGACCGTCTCCAAGGAGCCTCTATCTTCTCAAAACTCGACTTAAGGGGTGCCTATAATCTCATTCGTATAAGGGAAGGAGACGAGTGGAAAACAGCGTTTAACACACGTTCTGGACATTATGAATATCTTGTTATGCCCTTTGGGCTGTGTAACGCCCCGGCCGTGTTTCAGGAATTTATGAACGACATCTTCCATGATGTATTGGGAATTTTTGTCTTTGTCTATCTAGACGACATTCTTATTTTTTCTAAAAATCTGGAGGAACACATTCAACATACCAAACTTGTGCTCTCCAGGCTTCGTTCTAATCGTCTTTACGCCAAGATGGAGAAGTGTCTGTTTCACCAGGCTTCCACGGCCTTCCTAGGCTATATCATCTCCAGCCAAGGTTTTTCCATGGACCCTGAGAAGCTGAAGGCGGTTCTCGACTGGCCACTCCTTAATTCACTCAAGGCTGTGCAACGTTTTCTTGGCTTTGCCAATTATTACAGGAAGTTTATCCAAAAAATTTCTTCTATTGCTCTTCCAATCACCGCCTTTACCAAAAAGGACGCCGACGTCTCATCCTGGTCACCTGAGGCCATTTCAGCCTTTGAGTTTCTCAAGAAGGCGTTCGTGTCTGCTCCCATTCTTCGTCATCCGGATACCTCCCTCCCCTTTGGATATTGACGCCTCAGACGTAGGAGCTGGCGCAGTTCTTTCCCAGAGGACTTCTCCGCAAGAGAAACTCCATCCTTGTGGTTTTTTTTCTCGGAAATTCTCAGCAGCAGAAATGAATTATGACGTCGGTAATCGTGAACTTTTGGCCATCAAGTTGGCTCTCCAAGAATGGACACACCTTTTGTAGGGTTCCAAGGAACCAATCGCTATTCTCACTGACCACAAAAATGTGTTATATATTGAGGGGGCTCGTCGCCTAGGCTCCCGCCATGCTCGCTGGTCACTCTTCTTTTCCCGCTTCAACTACACCATCTCGTATATTCCTGGGACCAAAAATGTTAAAGCGGATGCCCTTTCTCGTCAGTTTGCCTCTGAGACTGAAGCTAAAGAAATCTCGGAACCTTTTCTCCCGGCCAAGTGCATAATTTCTGCTAACAACTTTGATGTGTTGGATGAGATCAACAAGGCACAAGCGCATATTCCCAGCAGGTTCAGGGTACCAGAAGGACGTCTCTACGCTGCTCCACGTTTTCGTCATAAAGTGTTACTTTGGGGTCATTCCTCTAGAGCAGTTGGTCATCCAGGCTTCAAAAGGACGGCAGATCTCATTAAACTGACTTTTTGGTGACCTAAGATGAATCAAGACATTCTCGAATTTACCTCCGCCTGTCCTGTAGGTGCCCAGAGTAAAACCCTCCATCATAAACCCTCTGGACTTCTTCTACCACTTCCCATCCCTGAACAACCCTGGAAACACATTTCGATGGACTTTATTGTTGAGCTGCCTGTTTCCAAAGGGATGAACACTATTTTGGTCGTGGTTGACAGGTTTTCGAAGCAGGCACACTTTGTTCCCCTCAAGGGTCTTCCCAACTCTGCCACCTTGGCAGACGTCTTCTCCAAAGAGATCTTCAGGTTGCATGGCGTCCCCATTTCTGTTGTCACGGATCGGGGGTCTCAGTTCATCTCAAAATTCTGGCGGGCCTTCTCCCAAAGATTGGGTATCTCTCTCTTGTTTTCCTCTGGATACCATCCACAAACCAACGGTCAAACTGAAAGGATGAACCAAACTCTTGAACATTATCTAAGATGCTTCATTTCGGACTCACAAGATAACTGGGTGGATCTTTTACCATGGGCCGAATTTGCTATAAATTCCTTGAGGAACGAACCTGGTGATCTGGTGTGGTTGTCTTCCAAAAATATTAGGCTCAAAACTCCTTCACCCAAACTGTCCCCCAGATTCTTGGGACTATTCAAAATCCTAGAAAAGGATCGTCTCGATCTTCCTCCCACAATGAAGGTTCCGTCCGTGTTTCATGTTTCCCTCCTTAAAGAATTTATTCCCAGTCCCCATTTCCCGGACCCCTCTCAGAGACCCAATCCAGTGTCCACCCTGGGCCAACAGGAGTACGAAATACAGTCTCTCATCGACTCTCGTCTGTCTATAAATAGACTGCAGTTTTTGGTACACTGGAAGGGCTACGGTCCTGAGGAACGTTCCTGGGTACCTGCACATCACATCCACGCCCCAAGGCTACTTTCTCTATTTCATCAGAAATTTCCCCTCAAGCCGTGGGGGGATACTGTGACGACTCAGGAGATTCCTTCCCCTCCTTGTCCCTCTCTCCCATCTCCTGTTGCCCCTTCTACTCCTTCCCACTCCTCTCCTTTGCCTTCCACCGCTCTCCCCTTGCCGCAGCGCATTCCCCACAGGTCTTGCATACCCACGTGGTCACTCAGTCCCTCCTATGATCCTCCCCGCTCCCTCTCTCCCGCGGTGCCTGCATTACCTTCCCCCGTGGTGGCATCCGTCCCATTGCCTCCTCCCTCCCTGGTGCCCGCGGCGTGGCGTTACCTGTGTGTACCTGACCTATGCTGTGCTCCCTCTGTGTTCCTGTTGTTTCCTGCTCCTGTGTTATCTTGGATTTCCCTGGCTTTGACCCCTGCTTGTCCTGGACTACTCTGCTCTCTGGTATCCCTTGAACCCTGCTACGCATACTACTTCGCTTACCTCTGGCTTCCTAGGACCTGGCTTATACTCTGACGATTCTAACCTCTGGACTCCTGGACATTGGCAAACGGACACGACTACTCCTACGGACATCCCCAAGCATTGCAAGTATAACTAACAATTCTTCCAACAGGCCCAGCAACGCCATACCACACTCCGGGCTTGCTCCTACTGCTGTGGGTGTGTGGTATCATACTGTTCCCAACTCAGTACTGGGGTCTAGCCAGTACTGAGGGCATACAGGCGTGACACCCCTACATCAGCATTGATCATATTATATCAATGTCGATGTGCTCGTGGATATGCCTGCATCTAAGAAACACAGCAGTGAAGGAAATAGCTAAAGTCCCTTGTGAGAAAGAAAATCCTGCGATGCTAAGTCAACGCACGCAGGATCGTGATAGAAATAGTGTAGTAGAACGCTGGGACTCCGCAACATAGATGAGTATCCTTAAGTGTTGCGGTCAAAATGTTAGCGTCCGCGTGTGTAGGAGAGTGTGGCCAACGCGCGTGTTTCACGTAAGAACGCTTCTTCAGGGCTCGTAACTCGTAGGGGGAGGTCCCAATGGGTTTGTGATGGTATTTATAGTCACTTTTAATTGGGCTGTCATGGTTAACCCCTGAGTTGCTTGATTTGAGCAGGCGGAAGGCTCCCATTATAGTAACACACTGATAGTGGTCAAATATTAAGCAGATCATATTGCCAGACTCATGAGCCCCTTGCTTACTGCAATGAATATATCTACAGTTAAGCAATGGGGCTGAGTATCAGGGGCAGAGTAAAGGGGATGTTGAGTTAATGAGGGAAACATAAACTCAAAAGGTAGGGAGGGGTTAAAACCATATATAGTGGTTAAAACCATACAGTACCCTGATGAAGCGTGGATCTCACGCGAAACGATCCGTCGGATTTTAGTGACGTCATCCTGGCGTCGACAGTGGAGTTGTAGTGCGGGGAATAAGACGCTACACATTTGGATATCTGGTTGTATACTGCTTTATTTCATACATATTCCTGTTATTATGTGTGTGCAGTTTATTGGTTTAACAGTGACTATTTACTTATTATAAGTTGTCAAGAGAGAACAGCACATATATACAATAACCGGGCCAGATTGAACAAGACTAGGATATAGTAAACTGAATGAGTTTATTTCCTATGAGCAGAACAGACATTACATCAAGCAAATAACATTACAGAAATATTTACACTTACTTGGGTTGGACAAGGAGATATTCAGCCGAAGGTCACAACAAGCACAACAAGCACAGGAATAAGGGGTGCAAGCAACTATATAGATGCAGGCCTCCCATTCCCAACAGGGCAGTTCAGTTATTGGCGAACAATTATCTTGTCCCAATCACAGGTTGCCAGGTAACGCAAAAAGCTGGGTTTACCCAGCCCCTCATTAATACAACCCTCGCCTGTAGCTACTTGGCCAGCCCATTTATAAAAAACTATGACATGATGCCTTCGTTGCCATCCTGTCTAGCAAAAATGGTTATTGGGCAGGGGTCTTTCATGTAGGGTGTTACGTTTGACAGGTCACAATGGTTTGTATGCATCTGGGAGTTCTGGCTGCATATGCAATGAGGCGAGTCACCTACAGTGATGTACAAGTTTTTTCTCACATCTGAGGAACTTCTCTACGACAAAGCCTTTCAAGTAGCCTCCTTTGATTGTACAATTACATATCAAAGGGGCCATTTGGCAAGCTTCCAAACCTATCCAAAGTTATAGTAAAAACAGCGATAACTCATAACTACATTTCCCATATATTAAATCAGATTAACAATATGTATGCAACCTGTGTTCGTTGCATAGGAAAGCATATCCAAATTTCAGCCTTGTAGCACAAACACATACAGAGATATGGTTCTATGGGGTTTACATTATGACAAATACACAGTTAACCCATCTCTCCATGTTAATACATAACATAGCCATTAATTCTACTGAAGCAGGGGGATGCAGATCAACATATACACAATATGGTTAACCGTTCCCTCCTGACATGATTTATACACACATAGTAATATAACACAGACTGCTGGGGAAATACATCTCAGACCTGGGGCAATTCTGCTGAAGCAGGGGGATGCTTATCAACATATACACAGATCCCATTAACCCCTCATACCCCGATCATGACATAAGTTCATTTTGCTTCGAACCTGACGAATACACCTATAGGTATTGTCAGGTATTAGTGAATAGCTGTAGGATGTAAAGATTGCTACTATATGCTACATCTATATTTCAATGGCTATATTCCACTTTTACATCTGCAGTAACCAGGGTCTTATATGCTATCTATTCTGACCGGAGGGCAATGCTGCAATTTCTGTACGTTGTAGTCACAATCTGAAATATTTAATTAGACTTCCACACTGTGTCTTTTTGCATAGGGAATTAGCAATAGGCTCATGTGTTATTTTGTAACCTTGTCAAGAACTGTCCCAATAAGACATTATGTGTTAACTTATGGGGATTCAATACTGAATAGCTGTATCTCCATAATATATATCATTCACTTCAAACCTTTTGTGACTAATATCCAGTGTTGTCATTCAATTGTGTTGGCAAGTTTCATACTGAGAGACACTAGTTCAGTCTCTAATTGTGTCCTTACTGAAGGGATATAGGGCCTCATGCAGTAAGCGTTGATAAGGGAATTATCGCCATTTTATAGCCAAAATTGGGTTTGAGATTCAGTAAGCGCCGATAAGTGCTTGATATCGCCATGTTTCGGAGCCGATTATTTTGTTATGGCCAGTCGGCTGCCGATAAGCCTGTTTTCGCCACTGATCGCCACTTTTTTAAATCGGCTGGATTCAACAAAAAAAAACAGCTTTTCGGGGCTGATCGGCACTACGAAATTGAGATGTTATGGCCAATTTCTCCCGCCAACTAAAGTTGGCAGTTTGGAGGGGAGAACGATCGCTAAGGCTGCCGGAACGACACTTAGAAAAAAAAAATCTTCTGTACATCAATGGAGTCAATGGAGCGGGGACGTATAACAGTATAGTACTGTTTACGTTTCATTGCTCACAATACAAACGTCATTTGCATTACAGTGTGGGGGCATTCCCTGCATTGTGTCACAGCTGACGTGTATTATTTGCATAACATTATACTTTTACATGTTTTCAGCATTTGCGGGTCACATTACTCATCATGTGATGATGTGCCAAGGGAAAATACTATACTCAACTCTTAAAGGAGAACCTCACATCATATCACACATTTTATTGAACTGAGCGACAATTATTTACATGATGTTACACATGTCACACATGTCACACATACACCGTATATTCATCTTCCTTTACATTACACAATGCTAGTAATGTGTCACGCATCTTTAAACGTTCATGTACATCTGTATTCTCATGTTTACATATACTTTTGGTTCCTCCCTATTTTCATGACGTCACTTATTGGACGCTCAATCACATTGCATGTTTACATTGTAACCGTAGCATTACAAGCACTTCAACCTAACTTATACACACATGTACAGTAATTCAGCATTGGGACACCTTGTAAACTCATTCTATAGCAACTATCCTCATTACAGAAATGCATGCATATGCACACGACTATTCATTGTTGTCAACATGTCACAATAACATGCCTAATTACACATGTTACACACAACTTTTCCCACGTCAATCTCAGCCTTTTTGTCTAATTACATGACTGACTGTTGCCTTCAGAAGTTTTACATGCATTGCACATGCAACTATTTATTTGCAAGCAATGTTTGTACAAAGCTTCACGTCACATCATTGGCAAATATCATCATTCCCTGCAGAATACACACAACAAATACTTATAACAACAACTGCACACAGCTTGCCACAGAAGTACTTTATTATGTTAATGTAACACCTTGCATTTTACTATGTCACCTGACATCATCACATACCTATTTAAAGGACGCCCATTACCTGCTCATTCACAGCTACTCATTTCAAAATGTTGAGATTGTTTAGGAGACGGAGGAACATTCTTTTCTATGACATGCTTGATGATCAAGAGAATCATATAGGGCAAGGGAGGGACACACCGAGGGACAGTGACAGGGACAGTCACGCGGATACGACAGGGACAGGGAGAGGGACAGGCCGAGGGACAGGAGATCAGAGGAGAAGACAGAGGAGACAAGTTGTGCCTCGTACGCGTCTGTACAGGGAGAGAACCCTGTTAGATGGGATGAGTGAGGAGGAGATTGTAAGTCGCTATCGTTTGAGTTCAGCAGCAATCTTATCTCTTTATCAGGAGATAAGGGGAGATTTAGATTTTTTCACAGCCAGAGGTCGTGCAGTCCCTGGGCTTGTTAAAATGCTGTGCTCATTACATTATCTTGCTTCCGCGTCATACCAGACAACTGTGGGCATAGTGGGCGGGGTCTCGCAATCTACATTCTCGCGGGCCTTGACCCAGTTTCTCTATGTACTCAATAGACGCGCTAGGAATTATATTCATTTTCCTACAGAGGCGACAGAGTGGCTGGAAGTCAGGACTGGCTTTTATAATATAGCAGGGATACCATGTGTGCTGGGTGCAATCGATTGCACACATGTTGCTTTGATTGCACCTAGTCAGAGTGAGCATGTGTACCGCAATCGTAAGCACTACCATTCACTCAATGTACAGGTGGTATGTGATGCGACGATGAGGATAATGCATGTGGTACCCAAATTCCCTGGTTCCAGTCACGATTCCTCTATCCTGAGGAACTCTTCAGTCTTCCATACGTTCGAAGAGGGACATTTTGAACATGGTTGGCTGCTGGGTGAGTACACATTTACATGTTCTAACACAAAACACATTTTTATTTAGGAATGTTGGCATTGTACAATTTGATCACTAATGTCAGCTTATGTGTGCTCCATTCATTATAGGTGACTCAGGATACGGAATTAGGCCGTGGCTCTTGACTCCGGTGCTAAACCCTCAAACTGAAGCAGAGGACAGGTACAATGCAGCCCATATATCTACAAGATCTGTTATAGAGAGGACATTTGGCCTACTCAAGACCAGATTTAGGTGTCTGGACAGAACTGGTGGGGCTCTTCTATACAAGCCTCAAAAAGTGTCTGATATTATCCTTGCCTGTTGCATTTTGCACAATGTTGCACTCAGGCACAATGTACAATCAGACGTAGCTGAGCCTTTGGTAGACGAGCATCCCACCCATGTAGCTGCTGAAAATGAACAAACAGCCAGTGGTGGCCAGACACGCCAGAATCTCATCAATTCATTTTTTTCTTGTAAGTAAAAACATATATGTTCCAAGTTATACTTTTATACTTACATTATGTTATCTTAACAATAATGTTTTTTTATATACCCTTCTGGTAGGACACAGATGAATATGGGTTGCACACCTTTCTTTTCTCTGCTGTGTGCACAAAGGGATGTGGCACCGGTATGTTATTGTTGCACAGGTTATATAATCCCTCTTGAATTTTACTTTAGTTGTGTGTATGTGAATACAACTGGGGTAACAAAGCACTAATATTTTAGCATTGTGTTGTTCCTTATGCTAACACAATACACATATTATGCCCATACTCATTCATGCTTCTAGTATGCTTACATACAATGTTATTGGTGCAGTGTAACATGTACATCCATATGATGTGTACACCAGGCTGATTTACATTTTGAATGTCATGAAATATACATGGTGTTGCACATTTAACACCAAATACACACTTTGCTGTGTTGTTTACGGTACTGAAGATGGCATGTCAATGTTTGCAATTTATATATTGTTCCTTTGCATTATAGGTATATCTCCAGTATGACTGATCATGGTATGTATATTTGCTGACATCTCTCATAAGATGTGCCTACATCAATCTTCCTATAATTATTTGAAGTAAAAACCCAACATATTGGTTTTAACACAAATGTAACATACATGTACTTTCTGTATCATGTATATGCATTTAGCTACTATTGAGCTTTCATGTGCATTGTATTAGAAAATGATTACTCACATTTCATCACATTTTATGTATGTTTCCTTATAAATTCCATTAATGTAATATAGATGTGTTTGGAGACAAGGGGATAACTGTACTTATTTGTTTACTTACGGGAGCTCATTCATCACGGATGAAATTGACTGATCATAACACTACATGCATGAATGGCTGTAATCACAACAATGCGTACTACATCTTATATTTAGCAATGTAGGTGTTTTTTAATTCTAGGAATTAATAGTCAACATTAATTTACATTTGTGACATGTGTTTGTATAAGTCACACGTGTGTGGATGTGTCCTACATGTACCAAGTGTAAAACTGTTAACAGAAAACACAATTTTGTTGCAAATGTTACTGTCATTTAGCATTTCTAATTTACCAATATGACAATGTTGGTAATATTTTTGCAATATAAATCACGTCACTTCATCATTATCATGATGATAATTATCAAGTATTCTCACAATTGTAACGTCAATCACGTGCACAGTAGCATTGACACACTTTTTAAGACAACTGTTTGTGTCTGTATCAATTTGTGTAGGATCCATGTATAACACCGACAAATGATAACACCAGCTTTATTATGGTAGCTTATATCATCATATTGACTATACTATGTATTTTTAGAACGTTTAATAAACACAGTAAACTATAGTTAGTTAGGTTAATGAAATATACACAGAAACGTACTTCATTACATGATGTTGATGTCATATTCAGAACATCATGCATTGTAGGGGACCACAACATCTGGCCAATAACATTATTTGCTACAGTCCCAAACCATTTTATCAACATACCCATGTAACAAGAGATTTTTAACAAGAAATGGCTAGTTGGTTGTAAGTGTCCTTTACATTGGGAGAAGGAGTGGCTCAGTGAGTAAAGACACACTGAGAGTTTGAAGCAGGGGAGTCTGGTTCAAGTCCCGGTGTCGGCTCCTTGTGACCTTGGGCAAGTCACTTTATCTCCCTGTGCCTCAGGCGGCAAAAAATAAATTGTAAGTTCCACGGGCCAGGGACCTCAGCCTGAAAAATCTGTCTGTAAAGCGCTGTGTACAACTAGCAGCGCTATACATGAACATGCTCATATTATAATTATTATTATTATTCTTATTATTATTGTTACATAGTTTCGACAGTCATACGTTCCATTACACAATAGAATACACAAATGTGTTAGCAGAGTGGGAATGGTTGTTATATATAAAACACACCATGCCATAAAATGATAGTAGTCATTAAAGAACACTCAATAAAAATTCATGAGGCACTATTTTGCAACATCATTATGTTAATTAAGTGCTTATGCAATATAGGCATAAGGGTATCACATTTTTAATTGTTTGTTAATAAGCGCTGCAAGCAATATAAAATTAGTTCCATATGTAGTATAGTAGTCGGTGGCTCCTCCTCACAATCATCTCATATAAAGGTAGACTCTTCTGAAATCATACATTGATCCGATTGTATCTTCCCCGACATCTCTGAAATACAGCAAACACATGATGGTCAAATATGGCACCTTACTATATATGTATCCGTGACAACGCGTTACACAGCTCTATATGATTGTGTACATACACACGTCACTCACTTATATGTTAGAACTACAAGTGTACATCAGTATGTAATGTTTCTTTAAATTTGTAGCAGGCATAACTATGTATATGATGTGAACGTTGCCTGTATACTGAAAAATGTGCGCGCACATCTTAGTGTGCGCACGCACTTCACGCTTGGCTGCACTAACTGTTAGCGCATGCGCAAAACAAAGCGTACGTTGTGCGTTCAATACATCTTGAAAATACCATTAAACATAAAATCTTTATTTCAAATACAATGAATACGAAACTACATTCGTTCTAAACGAGTACATCTGTATTCTTTTTAAACAGACGTGTTTGGACAGAAAGGACGGCCGATAACACAATGCGCAAATGCAATACGTGTGACGTCATGTTAAACCAGCGTGAAACGCACGCTAACACTCCTCCCACTCAATTAACATTCGGCTAACGCCCAGTTGACGCCTACAAACACTGAGCCGCACACATGACACACTGCAGTTACCGTTACTATAACAAAACATGACAGCCAATAGGCTTTGAGGCGCGCACGTCGCTTGGGGGCGGGACTTACATCCGTAATCCTTTTTAAGGACGCCTTGGGCCATGACAAGGGTCCCACGTCATACGTGGTGGACCCGCTTTTAAATGTTGTAGATGTAGCATGATAACAAAACAGGTATGTGTTAGAGTTATGGTAAAATGTTGCTAATATGTTTAAAGGGATAGGAAAGTACGTATATTTATTCCGTCAGCAATGTGTACTACTCTTTCAGGTTCTACTATATTGTATTCGGAAACAATTTCTTTGTGATCGCTACATGTTATGCAGTCTGCAATGTTACGCTGTATCCACGCATTGAAAGGGAAAATGATGGTTACAAAAAAAAAAAAACATTTAAACGCAGAGTCAACTCATAACGGTTGTTATATTTACCATTCTTCTAGAATAAACTCTTCGTCTGGCTGCAACTGGTCGCTCCAGAAATGCAAGGCTTTTTCATCCACGCTTGACCCACCCGCTGAATCCAGTATGACACACATCTCCTCCATGAAGCGCTCATAGGAATCGCCACTGCTTTCTTCAAACAATTGGTCGGGAGGTAGGTTCATTTCTTCGGGTACCCATTCCAATGCATTTTCAGCTGAAAGGCTTGGTACATAATCATAGTAGTTTTGTTGTTGTACAATGTGGGTTTCAGGAATGGAGGGTGCAGATATTGCAGCAGGTATCGATTCACACGGAACAGTAGTAACGGATCCATTGCTATTGGCATTAGGAATAAATATGCCTTTAACCACAATATATGTGCCCTCTTTCACGGTGAAATGTTTTTCTTTGGCAATCTTCCAGAAACCATAGTTGTCTTCTAGCTTATCCTGCACACGTTCAAAAAAGTCATTAGTTGATAAAGTGAATCTTATTGATGAATTAAAATTGCGCGCATGCCGACGGTCTTGGTAATAAGGATATTTTGCTCTAATCAAATCATAGATTTGGCGTGTGCTCGCTTGGTGTCCGCTTGTTCTCAAAATAGCTTCTGACACCATGTATTTATAGCCTAAATTCGGATTCATATTTTTCACGAATTCTTCAGCCATTGCAAATTAGCGAAAAAGATGTGTGCAGGTATCTGTTCTTTGCTCATCAAAATGAAACTGCTCAATGGCTAACAAATTGCTGTGTTTCCTTTTCAAGGTCAAGAAAACTATAAACTGTAACTCCTTATTTCAAACGCCAATTGGATTTGTAGTTTTAATTGCTTGAAAATTTGTGGTTTGTGATAGCCGCATGTGGGACAAACATGTATCCTTTTTTTATCTCGTTTCTGAAAACATTCCTACACTTTTAATTCAGTAACATAGAGTTTTCTTGAAAAATAACAAAGAGCACTGTGTGAAAATAGTGCTTAGACAGCCATATCAGTAAATACACACACCTGCAAAATGAAAGGTTTTTTTCCCACATACACACAGAAATGTATTTGAAAGTCTGGTTAACTCCCTGTCTGCATGAGTTTAAATACGTGTGTCTCTATATATATATATATAAATATATCTCTCTCATAAAAATATATATATATAAAGTGTATATTGTACTATATGTATATTGTGTGTATGTGTATGTGTATGTGTATGTGTATATATATATATATATAAAAAAATGTTTTATTTTTTATATTGCAGGAGTACACACAACATATTGATGGCAGTAAGTAGGCCTTGTATGAAACCTATTTAAATGGTGATAAACATGAGTGAATTAAGTAATAAACATTTGTTTGCGCACAATGTTAGAGGCTCACACTTAGTATAGTTCTCAAACATTAGGCCTGTATTATTAAAATACTGTGTTTTCACAAGGAAGCATGAAGTGTATGTTTTTTGTAAATACATCTATACCAGTTTAGATAGTACTATATATACATACACACACACACACACACACACACACACACACACACACACACACACACACACACACACACACACACACACACACACACACACACACACACACACACACACACACACACACACACACACACACACACACACACACAGTGTGTGTGTGTGTGTGTGCATATATGCATACATACTACATATATATTAGTATAAATTCAGAGATGTTCTTGAAACAAGAAATACATAAATGATTAAAGGACAACATAACAATGGCCAGCAAAGGTAAGTAATATTTAACACAAAATCCTGCTGTACACGTACAAGAAAGATGTTTGCAGTTAAATAGGTGCTTTTATAATTGCATGTGAATAATATGCACATGCAATGATTACATCAATTAACACACCCAAATGCAATGTTTTGCTGCAAAGTCAATGGCAGCTTCTCTAAACTTAGCAACTGGCTCCTGGTGGACCATTACTGAACAGACGATTAAAACATAAATATTTATAACACTATTCATTAATTAGGAGTGTTAACATTTCCAAAACTTCACGTGTACAAGAACATACTTGAAAGTTTGGAAACAACAAAGTCTTCAGCATACATACAATATTAATTAGATAATCTGAAGTCAACAAAACAAGGCCAAAGACATATTTTGTGAATTATATAATTTATTTTTTTTGTTCCTTTTGAGAGCGAGTAACAGGCCTGCTTGTTGTCTCTTGAATTTTCCTTTTTCGTTTGCCACCAACTTTAGCCACAACAGAGCCACTTTGAGTGGCCTCTGGCACTTCACGGGCAGGGCTTGTGGCCAGTGACTCACCTACAGGGCTTTTGGGCAGTGATTCACCTACAGGGCTTTTGGGCAGTGATTCACCTACAGGGCTTTTGGGCAGTGATTCACTTACAGGGCTTTTGGGCAGTGATTCACCTACAGGGCTTTTGGGCAGTGATTCACCTACAGGGCTTTTGGGCAGTGATTCACTTACAGGGCTTTTGGGCAGTGATTCACCTACAGGGCTTTTGGGCAGTGATTCACTTACAGGGCTTTTGGGCAGTGATTCACCTACAGGGCTTGTGCCCACTGACACATGTGAGCAAGTTGGTAGACACTGCACAAGTGATGGTTGGTCTGTTTCATGTGTGTCTTGTTTTGTTTTTGTCGCCTCCTTTGTAGGTGTCAGCTGCTGATTTTGTACAGATGGCAGCGGTAGGATGTCGTCAGGAACCTGCACAGCAATGTCTGCTACTTGACCGGTAACATTCGGGCCTGGTGAATGAATATCAGAAGCATGTGGTGAAAACTGACCTGCATGAACAGATCCTGCCTGTGAGGTGTTGATGTTGAATTGTGGTACATTAGTCATTCTCCAGTAATTAGCTTGTGTTTGCTGAACAACTAATGCTTCGAATGAGGTGTTGATTTTTTGCAACTGTTTAGGCACTTCAATGAAGACTCTGTGGAGATGTGCCAATTGTGAAACTGTTTCTTCCTGCAGTGCAATCATCCTTTCCAGCACTGTCATCAGGTCAGAATGGCGACGATTTTCTGCTTCCACAATTTTTCCCTCAGAAGCTACAATTGCATCGTATGTGGTATTTGCTGGACGATTTGGCGGTAAAACAGTTTCAATTGGAACCTCTTCATGGTCACTTGCTTGTATTTGTGTGTCTATGGCGGCGGCGGCATCATCATCATCATCATCATAATCCTCTTCATCATGTTCTACAAATAAATGTACACATTATTAAATGGCATGTTAATCTCTGCTGTGTTACTATGTAATTCTACTGTGTCATAAGTAACAACTAACATGTTTCCATACGTTTTATAACCTCACATTAAAAACTACCTTGACTTAAGAATAATGTTTGGACTCAGTATGAAATATGAGTGAATGAAAACTTGCTGTAAACTCACAACTCCTACATGATAGTTAACATCACTAACACAATACATGTTGCCTTACACTTCATTTTCACTGACACTAAGTAATCCTATTTAAAGAACATGTGCAAAACAAATAATGAACATGACAACATAACATATAGAAGAGCACATATTATATGGCCACCAACTGATGCACTCACCTTCTAGGTGTGTTGAGCTGGCTGACCCAGGTGAAGACACTTGTTCCGTCTCAGGTGACACATGTCCTTCAGGGGCAACTATATATAACAATAACATAAGTGTTACATTTACATGTGTAAATATTGAACAAACAGTTATTGTATGTTCTGTATTTATGAGTACCTAACAGCATCAGTTCCTTAACCCAAAATGTGTGTGTGAAAGTGAACATAAATAGTTGTAATAACAATGTACATGCCTGTGTACTTAGAACTTTTGAGTTCCCTAACATAAAACATACTATGTTTCTGCAGTAATGCGTGAGGATAAATAGATTAAATTTGTACATAAAAATCATATGTTGTGTAGTGATATCAGTATCATAATGTACATAACTATCATGAGATGACCATTCACAATGGTTATCATGAAGGTGGTCATATTGCAAAAAGTGTTGTTTTTGGTAGAGGATATGTGTGGTACATTAATATAAGATGTGGCACACCTGAATGTGGCTGTGACTCAACAAGACAACACATGCAGTGTGTGATAATGTGTCGTTGATAGTAGTTCAACTATAGATATGAGTGAACTAATGTGTGACGTACGCTTTGATAAGTAATGAGTTGTTGGGGCATTTAGTAGCTAAAGTGAAGCTTTCAAATGAGTGTGATTAACTTCAGTTGTGCTAGTCAGGTTGTAAGAACGGTATTCCCTTCCCCAAAAAGCCTAATCAGCCACACCTTTCAATTACTTGAAACAGGTGAAAATGGTGTGAACTAAGTTGACCCTAAAATGAGGCTGTAATTAGTGTGTGTGCTGAACCCCACCCCCTCTGTTGAAGTGTATGCTGTGATGAGATATTAATTGCAGCTGCTTTAACACAATGGTAGATGAGCTAAATAGTCGTGTGCAGTTTTTAAGTTATGAAAACAATGACATAACATATGATACGTGTGCCTCATTATGCTGTCTGTATATGACTTAAAGCAAAAATGGACCTTTTCATTAACAACTATAGATGTGTTAGTGCAAGTGATGTTTGTAGGCCGTTGCATGCAATATATTTGATGCATGCTTAAAATAGGCAGTAATGTCATGTTTGTCGGAGTAAAATAAATAAAATACACAATAATATTATACATATTTCTGTTCTGTACCTGTAGCTAGTAATAATTTCTCATTAACATGTGTTACACATGTGTACTACCCTGTTGTTCCCCATCTTCGCCCACCATCAATTGCTTCCACTGCAGCAATGCATTTTGGGAATTCACATGTAAATTAGCACGCAATGGCACGTGCTATATTAGTTACTGCTTTTAGTAGGACTACAACATATATGTCTATTTTGAAATATATATATATACAGAATCAGACATATACATATATAGATGCAGGTATGCTTATATTGTGAAGACAGTATAAAAAGCAGTGTAAATGTGCAAAATAACTGTAAGCAACGACACGCCTAGTACAGTAATATTTCTCACCTGGTGGAAATTGTGAGGGATAAATTCCAATATCCCGGTCACCAGGTAAGCCTTCCACGACGACGGGAAGTAATTTTGCCCGAAGCAGCTCCTCCAATGGACTTAATATGAGACGTTGTGGTGTCGGCCCACCTCCAGTGCCAGTAGCATGCACGCGTTGGTGTTGTATTTTCTTTTTCAATTTGGACCTAATATCATCAAATCTCTTGTGACAATTCCGCTTGTCCCTCACATGATTCCCACACGCATTGACACCAATGACTATTGTGTCCCACATTTCTTTTCTGCTTGCTGAACTTGTCCGCCCTTGAAAAACATATAAAATATATGAGGTAAATTAATAATAATAGAAGCACCAGTTTCCTACACTGCTAGCTGTTCCAAGAGATAGCAAACATGCTGTTTTATGTGTAATATGTGAAGCACATGAGCATTCACTACTAAACCTATACATGTAAGCAAGGTTGCATTCATATTGTATGCAGTTATGGCAAATTGACCGCCTGTGTTTAGTTGTCCTTGTAAGGCATGATAAAAAGCTGTGTTTCCAGACTAATTAACATAGAAAGATATTCTGAACCCATATTTGCATATGAACAAAACTCAGATGACCTAGGATCACATGTATTTGAATAATAAATGTAAAGGTACACTTACCTAGTAAATGTCCATATATACTGTCATAGTGCTCCAGAATGCCAGTGACAAGAGCTGTATTTTCCTGGTCATTGAAGCGAGGATTACGTGGCTTCTCCACACGTTTCTTCCGAGCAGGTTTAGGGTCAGAGCTTGGCTGGTGCTGACTGGACTCTCCTTGTTCCAATGGAAGAGCCTCCAAAAGCTGCCCACCAGCAAGCACGCCACCACCATCCACCCCATCAGCAACTGCGCCACCAGCAGCACTCACAGCACCAGCACTCCCACTCCTAGCACCAGCACTCCCACTCCTAGCACCAGCACTCCCACTCCTAGCACCAGCACTCCCACTCCCAGCACCACCACTCCCACTCCCAGCAACAGCACTCCCACTCCCAGCAACAGCACTCCCACTCCCAGCAACAGCACTCCCACTCCCAGCAACAGCACTCCCACTCCCAGCAACAGCACTCACACTCCCAGCAACAGCACTCCCACTCCCAGCAACACCACTCGGTGCACCAGCAACATCACTCCCCTGAACAGTACGTTCACTCCGACGCGTACTCCCACGAGTAGCACTCCCACTCCCACCAGCATCACTCTTCCCACGCTTTGCGGGCATACTTCCAGCACTCACAAAAAACAGACAATAAATGTACAGCCAATCACACGAAACACTTCCACATATAAAACAAGACAAAGATGTAAACAAAACAACAATGGACAAAGCTCACCCAATACACAACAAGTCTCTCAGTCAATATGCAAATCTTCAATCAGCCAGCTCTGTGCGTCTCTCTCACTCCCAACAACACAGATAATGATTAGCAGTACACGTTGCCTTTAAATATGGCGCGCAATCAAATACATGCTTGTTTCGCCTGATTCAGCAAGATTTGTGATTGGGCAACCTAACAGCACCCCGCCACGCACGCCGATACACCTGTGTGTGATCGGATAATCATCGTGAGAGTGGGCGGATTTGTTTTCGGGTTGATTTTGAATGTATTCGGCACTTACTGCATACGGAGAGGAAAAATCGCCAATAACATGACTAATCGGTAAGATTGCCGATTTCACATAATCGACGCTTACTGCATGAGGCCCATAGTGACAGATTATTTGCTGTTTCACTACCTCTCTTAGGACTGCGTATCTAAGACATATTGGAGGAATATATAGGGTTACACTCTTCATATTTATATCTCCCCAATATATCATATAGAGTACACGTGTCTCTCTCAATTATCTACATTTACTGTAGTGGGTATTAACCCTCACTTATCATCCAGTAGATAAACTTGCACAGTCTAGCTCCCTGTCAAGTCCATAGTTCCATATTTCATATCTTTTGGATGGTTTGGGATAGTCACACCCCCCCTGGCACTCCATAAAACTCTTCCTGGAATACTTTGAAAACCTTTAATTAGTGTCCTGTTTAATTAGTGTCAGGAGAAACATAATTTACTCCCATCTCTGGCAAAACAAATGTCCTTATCTCTAGATTCTATCAGTCCTAAACTTGGCCTGGCCAAGGGTTTAATAGCGCATAAAACATTTCTTTGTATTTTTTAAATCAAACTCCAATCACATTAACCCCTGAAGCACCAGATTGATTAAAATACATATCTCATGATATTATCATGACAATCACTTGGGAGCACACTCTCGTCCCAGACAGGTCTGCAACCCTGCTTTTCCTCATTATCTCTTGGCATAGAGTGCTTGTACTGTATGGGTAGAAATTTTGAGCATATACTGTATACAACACTCCAAACTGTCTCCTAAAAAGAGGTTCTCTTTAGCTGCTATAGGTACCTCCCATGTCTGATACAGCACCCCCCACAAACCCAGGGTTGCTACCTTCTGTTGAATGCTAACCCAATTGAATTTCAAGAATTGCAATCACATATTCATAGACGTGATATTAGTCAGGCTCCCCCTACCTGATGTAATCCCAATCGCATGAGAAAAAAAAAACTTTATTAATTGGTATACAATATAAATGTGAATACAAATACATTAAAATACATGCATATTTAAAAATTATTAAAGCAGCAAAATATGACAAATTTTATATGGGTTTTTAAAATAAATCAGTATAGTCGTATAAGATATAACTGATGGCAATTTTGTTCTCTCTCATCCACCCTCCTCATCCTCTCTCTCTCACCTTCCCTCCTCATCCTGTCTGCCTCACCCCCTCTTAATCCTCTTTCTCACCCGTCCTCTTCATCCTCTCTCTCCCTCAGTGCCTCCTTATCATCTCGCCCTCACTCTTCTCACCCCCTCATCTCACCCCCTCCTCATCTCACCCCTCTCCTTCTCCTCTCACCACTCTCCTCCCCCTCTAACTGTCAGGAATCGGTGTTCTCCTCGCTTCCCACACAAAGCACTCCCTCTCCGCAAGGAGTCCCTGGACACACAAAATAATCCTGCCTTACCGGTCTCCACGGCTCCTCGCCCCTGCCGCCGTCGCGGGAACACTCCCCTCGGCGATTCCTCTGCTCAGAGCCGGGCGCGCCCACGCCCTCCTACACGCACGCCAGCCCCAGACGTTATGTGCATGCATTCTCAGTTTACAGAGCACACGCCTAACAGAGCACTTTTAACCACTGCTTCTGCAGCGAGGCGTCGCCCTCAAGCATCACACAGTTCAAGGCAAATCAATGATTACACTCAGCTGGGCTGTAACACCTCTCTCCTATCAGGGAGGACTCCTTGCAGTCCTCCAGGCCTGCCTCCTTTTCCCATTGGTCTGCCCAGCTTTATTATGCCTGTGCTTCCCATCACTCGTCGATCGACATAGTTCTGTATGGAAGCATTTGACTATTCTCTCAGTGACTCCTCAGGTATTGACACAGATTGGACGACTACCCCCTCTGGCTCTCGACTTTGGCTCTACTTGGACTTCGTGACTTCTGGCATCCCTGACCTTGGCAACGGCAATAACTACTCCTTCTCTACTACCGGTACCGGCAAGTATTGTCTTCACTACTATACCTGGCCTGGCAACAATAACACCACACTCCGGACACGCTCCCTTTGCTGCGGGTGCGTGTATCCCTACGTCCCACCTCAGCACAGGGACGGGTCTGGTCTGCGGGCAGCACCGGCGTAACATTATGTCGAGCCCACAAGACGCAGACCAGACCGAACTACAGCAGTTTCTCTCTAATCTGCTTCAGCAAAACCAGGCCATGGCGGATCAAATTGTGGCACTTACACGCCAGGTCGCAGTACTCTCAGACAGGGTACCGACCGCGACCCCGCCAGATGTAAGCCCCCACTCCACAAGCGCAGTTAGCAGCTCAGATGTAAGGATTCCTCCTCCCAAGCCTTATGCAGGTGAACCGCAAGATTGTAGGGGTTTCCTAAACCAGTGTGAGGTGCAGTTTGAAATGGCCCCCCATCTCTACAATACTGATCGCAAGAAAGTAGCCTACATTTATATCCTCCTCACTGGCAGCGCCCTGGCTTGGGCTTCCCCGGTTTGGGAGCGACGTTCTGACCTTACCCAAGATTACCCAGCATTTAAAGCCGAGTTTCAACGGGTATTCGATTCCCCAGCTCGTCGGGAGATGGCATCTGTTTCTCTCCTCCAGATCACGCAGGGACGGCGAACGGTGACGCAGTATGCTGTGGAATTCCGGACTCTAGCAGCCGAGACTAACTGGGGACAAGAGGCTCTCGTCTCCGTATTCTGGCAAGGCCTGGCAGATCCCATCAAGGACGAACTCTCTCACCAATCCAGGCCGGATCAACTGGAGGTCCTGATTGATTTGGCCATCCGAGTGCATCAACGCATCCAGGTACGCTGCTCAGAGCGTCAGCGCGCTCGCTTCCATAACTTTCAAGTTCCGTTCTCCAGTACTTTCAGCAGCACTCCTGCTCCCTCCAGTGCTACCACACCTCTTCGTCCTGCACTGGAGTTGCCAGAGCCAATGCAATTGGGGGTACAACGCATCCGCACACCGATACGGCAGTTCCGCCACGCCGGGGGATTGTGTTTCTACTGCGGATCCATGGAACATCGGGTTCGGGAGTGTCCATTGTGTCCGGGAAACTGGAACACCCAGTGAGTACAGAGGGGCTCTCTCTGGGTGTAATGTCTCCAAGTCCCCTTCTTAAAGGTGAACTCCCTAAGAAACTTACATTTCCAGTCTTCCTTTCAGGCGATAAGTTCAAGACTTCTACCGCCGCTTTCATTGACTCAGGAGCTGGAGGAAACTTCGTGGATCTAGAATTCGCCAGGGTTAACCGCATACCACTAGTGAGAAAGAAGGTTCCCATTGCACTCGTCGGTATCGATGGACGTCCTCTTACCCCGGCCCACATCTCCTTAGAGACGGCTCCCTTGCTTCTGTCTTCACATCTACACAAGGAGACCTTAGTTCTCGATGCCATTCACGCTCCTGGGATACCCATCACCATTGGTCTTCCTTGGCTACAGCTTAACAATCCTCTCATTGACTGGACTTCCTCCGCTCCCATTTCCTGGAGGCCGAGGTCAGACGAGACTCATCAACTGCTGGCCAATACCTCTGTTCCCGAAGTTATTCTACCTTCCGTTTACCATAAATTCCGGGACGTTTTCAATAAGGTACAGTCAGACCTCTTGCCGCCACACAGGACTTACGATTGTCCAATCGATCTAGTTCCTGGTTACTCCCTACCCAAGACCAAGACCTACCCCTTGTCGTTACCAGAATCTCACGCTATGGATGAATATATCCAGGAGAATCTCAAGAAAGGCTTTATTCGTCACTCCAATTCCCCAGCAGGGGCTGGGGTTTTCTTCGTCAAGAAAAAGGATGGGTCGTTGAGGCCTTGCATCGACTACAGGGGTTTAAACCACATCACTATTAAAAATCGTTACCCCCTTCCCCTTATTACCGAACTGTTCGATAAATTACAGGGGGCCAAGATTTTTTCCAAGTTGGATCTACGTGGTGCCTATAACCTGGTGCGCATCAGGAAGGGGGATGAATGGAAGACGGCCTTCAACACGCGTAGTGGACACTACGAATATCTGGTAATGCCTTTCGGCTTATGTGATGCTCCCGCTGTCTTCCAGGATTTCATCAACGACGTCTTTCGTAAGGTACTCAATATTTTTGTTATTGTATACTTGGATGATATCCTGATTTTTTCCAAAGATCTCCAGGACCATATACGCCACACCTCCTACGTCCTTTCCCGTCTCCGTGAACACCATTTATACGCTAAACTGGAGAAGTGCACCATTCATACGACTTCTACTCCGTTCCTGGGGTATATCATTTCAGATGAGGGGTTTATGATGGACTCCGGTAAACTTCAAGCGGTCACTGAATGGCCAAGACCCAATTCTCTCAAGGCCATACAACGTTTTTTAGGCTTCGCTAATTATTATCGTAAGTTTATACTGAGTTTTTCCACCATTGTGGCACCCCTTACTGCGCTCACCAAAAAAGGAGCTGATCCTTCTGCTTGGTCATCCGAGGCCATCTCCACATTCGAGACACTCAAGGAAGCCTTTATATCCGCACCTATTCTCCGTCATCCCGACATTGAACTTCCCTTTGTACTGGAGGTCGACGCTTCTGATTGCGGCGCTGGTGCCGTTCTGTCTCAGAGACCCACGTCCCAAGATAAGTTACATCCCTGTGCATATTTTTCCAAGAAATTCTCGTCTGCCGAGAGGAACTATGACGTGGGTAACAGGGAACTTCTGGCCGTGAAGATGGCTCTTCAAGAGTGAAGACACCTGCTGGAGGGGTCGAAAGAGCCGTTTACTATTCTCACGGACCACAAGAACCTTCTTTACATAGAGAATGCTCGACGCCTTGGTCCACGACAGGCTCGTTGGGCTCTTTTTTTTCTCTCGATTCGATTTTCACCTGTCCTATATCCCCGGGACCAAGAACGTAAAGGCAGACGCACTCTCCCGTATACATTCTTCTGAAGAGAGGCCAGAGGAATCGTTGGAGACTATCCTTCCACATGAGAGGATTCTCGCCACGTCTACTTTCAAGAATCTTGACAAGATTTTACACTCCCAGAGACGCATTCCCAAGGACTTGGTTGTTCCCGACAACAAACTCTTTGTACCATCCAAATTTGTTCCAGAAGTCCTGTCTTGGGGTCACTCCTCTAAATCTGCAGGTCATCCAGGTTTTAAGAAGACTACTGATCTCATTTGTCGGAATTTCTGGTGGCCAAGGATGTCTCAAGATATTCTGGAATTTACCCGCGCATGCCCCACGTGCGCTCAAAGCAAGACTCTCCGTCAAAAGCCTAAGGGTTTTCTGTTACCCCTTCCAGTTCCCGACCGCCCCTGGTCCCACATTTCTATGGACTTCATCGTGGAGTTGCCCAGGTCCAGAGGAATGAACACTATCTTGGTGGTCGTGACAGGTTCTCGAAGATGTCCCATTTAATTCCACTTAAAGGATTACCCACCTCCCCCGCCCTTGCTGATATCTTTACGGAGCAGATTTTCCGGATTCATGGGATTCCTTCGTCCATTGTTTCTGACAGGTTCTCAGTTCGTATCCAAATTTTGGAGAGCTTTCACGAAGAGATTGGGCATCTCTTCTTCCTTCTCTTCCGCCTACCATCCTCAGTCCAATGGACAAACGGAGAGAATCAATCAATCCCTGGAGAAGTACCTGAGATGTTTTATATCCGATTTCCAGGATGATTGGGCTCAACTCCTCTCTTGGGCAGAGTATGCCGTCAATTCTGCATAAAACGAGTCCACCCGGGAGTCTCCCTTCTTTATAAATGATGGGTTCCACCCTCCCTGTCTTCCCATCCACAACATTCCTTCTGAAGTGCCAGCCGTAGATGAACGCATTTCTTCCCTCCAAACCGCATGGTCCAGGATTCAGTCTACCCTTCTCAACTCCTCCCGCAGATCGAAACTACAGGCCGATCGTCGTTGTCGTTCGGCGCCCAGTTACAAACCAGGGGATTTGGTATGGCTCTCCTCTATGAATATCCACCTCAAGGTACCATCTCCTAAACTGGCACCTAAGTTCCTCGGTCCCTTCCCTATTTGTGAACAAATCAATCCTGTGGCATTCTGGCTCCAACTACCACCCAGTATGAAGATTCCCAATGTCTTCCATGTATCCCTCTTAAAACCATTTATCTCCAGTCACTTCTTTCCGGATCAGACTCGTAGACCGGATCCCATTACTGTACAAAATAACGAGGAATACGAAGTACACTCTCTTTTGGATTCTCGCCTATCTAGGGGTCAGCTTCAGTTCTTGGTGCAGTGGAAGGGCTTTGGCCCTGAAGAGAGATCCTGGGTACCTTCAAAGGACATTCATGCCCCGGCCCTTCTTAAATCCTTCAGGAAAAAGTTTCCAGAGAAACCGTTCTTGGACCGTCCTGAGGCCGTTCCTGAAGAGGGGGGTACTGTCAGGAATCGGCGTTCTCCTCGCTTCCCACACAAAGCACTCCCTCTCCGCAAGGAGTCCCTGGACACACAAAATAATCCTGCCTTACCGGTCTCCACGGCTCCTCGCCCCTGCCGCCGTCGCGGGATCACTCCCCTCGGCGATTCCTCTGCTCAGCGCCGGGCGCGCCCATGCCCTCCTACACGCACGCTAGCCCCAGACGTTATGTGCATGCATTCTCAGTTTACAGAGCACACGCCTAACAGAGCACTTTTAACCACTGCTTCTGCAGCGAGGCGTCGCCCCAAGCATCACACAGTTCAAGGCAAATCAATGATTACACTCAGCTGGGCTGTAACACCTCTCTCCTATCAGGGAGGACTCCTTGCAGTCTTCCAGGCCTGCCTCCTTTTCCCATTGGCCTGCCCAGCTTTATTATGCCTGTGCTTACCATCACTCGTCGCTCGACATAGTTCTGTATGGAAGCATTTGACTATTCTCTCAGTGACTCCTCAGGTATTGACGCGGATTGGACGACTACCCCCTCTGGCTCTCGACTTTGGCTCTACTTGGACTTCGTGACTTCTGGCATCCCTGACCTTGGCAACGGCAATAACTACTCCTTCTCTACTACCGGTACCGGCAAGTATTGTCTTCACTACTATACCTGGCCTGGCAACAATAACACCACACTCCGGACACGCTCCCTTTGCTGCGGGTGCGTGTATCCCTACGTCCCACCTCAGCACAGGGGACGGGTCTGGTCTGCGGGCAGCACCGGCGTAACACTAACCACCTCAACAATGCCTGCCAGGCTTCAGTGGGAGTGGAGGACCGTGGGAGTGGAGCAGAGTGGTGGCAGAGGACGGTGGCCCACCAGAGCAGCGCAAGATGGCAGAGGAGTTGGACGGTGGGAGCTAACTTGAAGCAAGGCAGCAGAGGAGGAGGATCGCCGGGTAGGAGCGCGCTGTTGCAGCAGCAGACACCGAAAGTCAGTAAAGATTTCCGTGTGAGACCACTGGTGCACGCTCCTCCCTGTCTGTCCGCCTCTGCTGCCCTGCTTTGCTCCCACCATCCAACTCCTCTGCTGCCCTACGTCGCTCTGGGGGTTGTCCCTCCTTTTTTCCCGCTATCAGTGGAAATTAAACGACTCCTTGCTGAACTCCCCGGAGGTGGTGGATACGATTTCTCAAAAAATAGCTGAGTACTTTGTCTTAAACAAGGGCTCAGTGAGTTCCCCGGCCACGCTTTGGGAGGCCCATAAGACAACAATCCGAGGTTCCCTCATTTCCATTGCATCTTTCCAAAAGAAAAAAAAAGGAGAAGATTTACAAAGAGTTGTCGTAGAGGGTTCGATTGCTGGAGGTCGAACACAAAACCAATCCGACAAAACAACTCTATAAGACACTTAACAAAGCTAGGACGGAATTAAAAGCCGCCCAACTAGAAGAGGTAAAGCGGGCAATGAAGTGGACAAAGCAGAGATATTATGACAAGGGCAATAAGGCAGACTGGATTTTGGCCAATAAACTAAGAGGTCTAAGGGTGAAATCCCACATTTCTGCAATTCAGACTAAAGCCTGCTCCAAAACGTTTGTACTGCACCGACACACTTTATTCGAGCAAATACCCAGTATGTACCTGGCAGATACCTGGAATGCGCCGCTCCTCACCTCTAACAAGCCCCGTTGCCTTTGCCTTCCCAGCCTGGGTTCATGCCTGGCTGATGGGCGGCTGATCTGTTAAATGATAATGATTAGGATTTAATAGGCTGCAATGCTTCGCGTGTCTACCAGATGGCATAAATTCATGAATTGTAATGCAGTATATATATATATACTGTGCAGTATTGCAGCCAGCGGGAATAAAATGCTTCAATCCCTGCTTGGAAAATAACTCAATGCACTCGGGCAGAAAACAGTCACAAACCTCAATACACCCGGGTATACCCGAATTCGTGGGACTAGCCAAGGTCGAATAAAGTGTGTCGCCAGTGTAGAAAGAAAAATTGCCCAAGAATTTTCGGACTACTATACTAAACTCTACAACTTGAAACCCCCCCCCCCCAGAGTGCCAAGTCCGGGTTGACGGCTATCTCAAAATATTTAGAGAAATGTAGCCTACCGGCCCTCTCGGAAGAAACCGTTACTAAATTAAACGAAAAAATAAATGCTGGCGAAGTATTGGAAATTTTAAAACAGGTAAAAATAAACAAGACCCCAGGCCCAGACGGTTCCTCTAATCTTTATTATAAGAAATTTAGGACAGTGCTGGTCCCACACCTACTAGAAGTTTTCAACTCCTTCATGGAAGGGGAGGATGTTCCTCCCTCTATGTCCTCAGCGAACCTGGCAATAATCCATAAAGAGGGAAAAGACCCATTAAATTGCGGCAGTTACAGGCCGATTTCTCTTCTTAATTCAGATCTAAAAATCTATAGCAAAGTCCTAGCAAATGGGCTCAATCCAATAATTTCGAGCTTGATTCATAAAGACCAGGTAGGATTTGTTTTGGGAAGACAAGCCTCGGATAATACCCGCAAAATTATAAACATTATCGACCACGTGCACCTCTCGAAAACAATGGCTTTAATTCTGAGCCTGGATGCAGAAAAAGCATTCGACAGAATCCGATGGGACTTTTTGGTGCATACTATGATCAAATTCGGCTTCAGAGGACCCTTCCTCGAGGGTATCAGAGCTCTGTATCAAAACTCATCAGCATTGGTGAAACTCCCGGGGGGAGGCTCAAACCCCGTAATAATAAGGAATGATACGAGACAGGGTTGTCCCTTGTCCCCTCTCCGCCTTATCGATTGAGCCCCTCGCGGCTACGATTCGGAAAGACAAAAATATAAAGGTAATCAGTATAGGTCAAGAGGAGTATAAGATATCCTTATTTGCTGACGATGTAATTCTGTCATTGTCAGAACCCTTGACGACTCTTCCCAACCTTCAATTACAGCTAGAAAAATTTGGCCTGGTGTCAGGGTATAAAATTAATAGTGACAAATCTGAAGCCCTGAATGTATCCCTGACTCCTACTGAAGTAAAACTTCTTCAAATAAATTTGAACTATAAATGGAGCTCCTCCAGTATTAAATATCTAGAATCAAAATTACAAACTCCTATGGAGCTCTATACAAACATAATTTCCCCCCATTATTCGCTGAAATTAAAAGAGATCTCCAGAGCTGAAATGAATACCATATTTCGTGGTTGGGGAAAGTCGCATCGGTGAAGATGAACATTCTCCCCAGACTACTGTATTTATTCCAGACAGTGTCGATCCAGGTCCCTGCGGCAGATCTCAAAAATATCCAAAATAGAATCTTCCAATTCATTTGGAATGACAAAAAGCCGAGAGTAGCTAGGTCGGTCATGTTGGCACGATTTCCTTCGTAGTTTACATTGTTGGCCCACCCGCAGTACACCAAGTAGGACACGTGGTGCTTGAAAATTAACATGGCATACTTCTGGGGTAAACCAGCACTCATCACCCTATACTTTTCCTGAGTGGATTGGGCAGCTCGCGCAGGATGATGTCGGGCACCATATCGATGCAAGCGTATGTGGGTTGGATTCTGGGAGCGGGTGTTCTTCTGGGAGCGGGTGTGCTTGTGGCGGCGGGCGAGGGTAGGTTGTCTGGGAGGATGCTTTCCTCCTGTCATGGTCGCCGTGTTGTCTCCTAGCGTGGTCTTGACGGGGTTGTCATGTCATCCTTGTCAACGGCATACATGTACACATATTCTTCTGGTGGAGGGGGTGCGCTTGGTGATGGAAGGCGGTCGAAGGTCCCATTCATCCCATCCATGCCACCCTCCTGCTCCGGCGTCGGAGATACAAAGGCATGAACTCCGAGCAAAACATGATGGTTTTCAGGCAGTGTCCCACTGGAGGTTAGTTGGGGTAATTAATATTTCACTCTCAAAAACCAAAATATTTCATTTTAGTGTCAAACTGTAATGCCTTATTACATATATACTATAGAAATCTAGTTTAAGAAATAATAAGCTCCGTCGCCGCAAAGTATTTCAGTGTACATAGAATTAGTGGATCATCCTCTACCAGTAGTTCCCAGTAGGAAAGTACATAAACCCTGCTGTTACACCATTTGTATTAACCACGTTCCCTGATACAAATGTGGGGAATTGGTCATGTGGGGGTGGGAGCTCTGAGGAGTCCAAGGGAGAAATCCAAGTGTCTTGTTGTATTAAGAGACCTGAGAGTAGAGGATCGTACCATTCTTTTAGAAGATCCTCGGGGTCTCAGTCCCAACTGTCAAATGTATCTGTGTCATCCTCACCCTCTACTTCCTCCAGTGCCATTGTACCTGTATGTGCCAGAGCTGCTAGTGTAGGATCTGGGTCCTTGTCTCAGGAGATCCGTAAGTGGTGGGACCCCATGTTTCAGGGTTATGCCCCTGAAATTAAGTACGCCAGGTTTGTGCTGGTTAGTGGCCAAATAGTTGACCATTGGTGGGAATAAGGTGCCTTTTCCCCAGAAGAGTCGAGAGAAGGAGAAATTAATCTGGGTGTACGCATACCTAAGGGCCCCTCTATTTTGTACCAAAAGGTGGACCCTAAGGATCCAGGATTCTGAATACTACCCGGCCAGGGAGCTGGTCGGAAGGTTCTGAAGTTAAGCAGGGTTAACGGAGCCATAAGAAATAGGTACCGGCAGTCCCACAGTTATAACTTCCCCTATGTCCCAGAGCCTATAATGCAGGAGATAGAGAATCACCGTCAAGAGTGGCTAAAGCTAGCGGTCACGGATTATCTCCAGTAATGTGTGTCACGAGAGCTTGCGAAAGGCTGTAATTGTACACCAAAAACTATATATATAAATATATATATATATACCTGGGTTTGAACTGGGACGAGACTTAGATATGATAAATATAATTTATTCCTTGATAAAGGTGAACACAACAGATTATACAATAACAGGCAAAATATAGACACTTACGTAAAAGATGAAAATAATGAAAACAGTCCCATCTGAACTGGCAGTTTCATCCAGCAATCAGGAAATCATTCAGCAAACGAAGACAAAGGATATATGGGTGGACAGCAGTTTATAAACCGTTTGTCCCTCTATCTGTAACCTTAGGTGCCGAGACGGCTACCAAATGTCCCTTGGAAGCTTTTGAAGCTCATTTTGGGACTTCCAGCTTGGGGTAGCCCCCCCCAATCAACAAACCCTTTGAAGCAGGGTGGACAGTGTGAAGAGTTCCACTTCCTCTGGTTAATTCCTTTTGTCCGTTGGGCCAAGCATAAGCAATTAGCCCAATAGTCTTTGATGATCAGGTTTGTAAATTCTAGCCTTTCCTGCTCATCACCACAGGGGTTCCTCAGACTCAACCAAAAGTTCATATTTACTGCAAATCATTGCATAACTTCCGTTCCGTAATACACACAGTCAGGTGAGATATATTACTGTATTCTGGGACACCTGACGCTCGTAGAGAGACCCATCATTACATTGTAATATGAACATTAATAGAGATATTAATATCTGGCATTTCGTAACAGTTACATATTCAATGTTTAGACTTCCCAAGATCGGCTTACTCTCGCCAATACACTTATGTAATTCTTAGCCGGTTCAGCCAAGGACATCTCATAGTATCCTTATATTTAATAAAGTTACTCACTTTTGATATCCTGTTGGGGGTAGCCCCCCCCCCTGGCCCCATCAATAAAACCTTTTGAAGTGGGCTTTTGCTTTTCGCATAACCAATTAGGTCAGTTACCTATTGATCAGGGCGATGTATCACACCTCTCTGTTGATATACACTTCCAGTGAATACTCACGTGAATACTCATATGAGGCACCATTTGGTTCCTTACGCATTACAAAGACAGGCATTCTGCCTGTACATTAGCACACCATTAGCATTCTGCCTGTGTATTTCAAAAACTGCAAAAAGTCACTTTATCCAAAATATATGTCCCTCTTATGACAAAGTTATATTTTTAATATGTGTGTACTTGGGGGGTGACCCGGAGGCTGTACCCCTGATGACCCAGTGTGTGTGTTATGCAGGTACTGATTAACCCAGACATTACAATGGAACAGGGAAGAATACATTTACAGGTTATAACAAGGGTAAAATCACATTTCTGGGTCTCAGCCCAGTTAACCCCTTGTCTCCCTGGCGACGTTAGAGGGGGGCCCTTGGGGGGTAACCCCGTTAACCCCGGGCCAAACCCTCCCTACCGCCACACCTCCCCTGCTCAAGGGCCCCTGGTACCCCAGCGGCCTCCCCATGGCCCTGGGATACCACTGGCGCTCTTGACGAACTCAATACGTCCTGAGGGATTGGCCTGGCAAAATTGTCCTCCGGCATTGACCAGTACACCGTGGATGGTAAAGTCCAGATCCTGCAACGCCGGGCATTCTCCTTGGCCTCCCTCTGCCCCCCACCCAGTGCCTTGGGAACCAAGTCCATGGTGAAAGGGGCTCCTGTGCAGTCCAGGCTGCACACTGCCCAGAGACTGGCATGTCTCTGCATCTGCAGGAGACCAGCTATCCAGCACAGACCGTCGCTTCCCTGTCAACCAAGTCTGGGAAAGGGTTATGTCACCAGTCTGTAGGGACCCTACCTGCCCTGGCTCTGTGTCACCCTGTAGCTGCTCCGCCATACTCCTGACTCCTCCCTGGCTGCCTATCTACCCACAGCCCTTCCTTTGGGGACCCGGGGGAGTCTGTCAGGGGGGTCACACCTGGCCTGTCATAGCAAGGGACTTTCTGCCTACCTAGCCCATCCCTAGCTTCTGCCAGCTGCCTGACACCCCTCTGACCTCCTATCTCCTCCTGCTCCACGGTGCCTCCCTGCCTAGCCTCCCCTAGGCCCAGCACCTCAGCCTGCTGCTTACCTCCCTGCAGCCCACCTGCACTCCTCTCCTCCCTGGGCAATCCTACCCCAGACCCTGGAACTACCTGAGTGCACCTACCTCCCTGACCTTGTCTCCCCCTTACCAGGGATGAGCTCATGGGCACCTCTCCAGATGCAACCGCCTTAGCGCTTGGCTGGCAGGTATCCCTGGGGTGGCACAAGCCTGCCACTGCCCCGGATACCCCCAGCCCATAGCTAGGCTGCAACAGGGGGTTGCTGATCTGAGAAACCCCCTGGGGCTCTGCCAGGGTAACGGGAAACTCTAGCGTCACTACCTGATGCTTTCCCTCCCTGGCTACCACTAGCCCTCCTTCTCTCACTGAGATCTGCTGCTGGCTACCTACCTGCAGCCTCCCCTCACTCCGCTTCTCCCTAGCTAATCCTAGCCTGGACCCTAGGGACACCTGAGTGAGGCCATCTCCCTGACACTGTCTCCCCATTACCGGGGATGAGCTCAGGGTTGCTGGTGCAGATGCACCCACCTTAGCTCCTGGCTGGCAGGTGATCTGGGGGTGGTCTAACTTTGCCACAACCCCGAACACCTCCAGCCCATAGCAAGGCTGCAACAGTGGGACTCTTAACTGAGGGTCCCCTTGCCGCTCCGCCAAGGTAATGGGGAAATCCGGCTGGCTCACTTGCTGCCTTCCCTCCCCGGTTCCCACTGGCCCACCCAACCCTCTCCCAGGCAATCCTACCCTAGAGCTGGGTGCTAACGGGGCGAGCCCCTCTCCCTGAAGCTGTGCCCCCATTACCGGAGGTGAGCTCAGGGTTGCTGGTGCAGATGCACCCACCTTAGCTCCTGGCTGGCAGGTAATCCGGGGGTGGTCTAACTTTGCCACAACCCCGGATACCTCCAGCCCATAGCAAGGCTGCAACAGTGGGACTCTTAACTGAGGGTCCCCTTGCCGCTCCGCCAAGGTAATGGGGAAATCTGGCTGGCTCACTTGCTGCCCTTCCTTCCCCTCCCCTGGTACCCCTATCTCCTGCCACCCCCCGGTCACCCCTATAGTGAAACAACAGGGTACAGTCATAGGAAAAAATAAGTCAGGGTCAGTCTGCGACTTGGTCTGGCTTACCTTGCTGGTCCCCGCAGAGACCGCCGCCTTCGTTGGTCCCAATTGCAGGGGGACTGAAACGGCCGCTGCCGGCCCCATCTGGGCTGGGCAGCACCGGGCCACTGCCGCAACAGCGCCCGGGTTGGGTACAGGTAAAACGGTGCAGGACAAGGGTCCCAGGTCTTTGTGGAGGAACACAGCTCCATGCAAACTTGGTAAAATAACCCCCTCCCGCAAACCCTGTCCCTCCCCCCAAATAAAACTGCCGCCGGCAGGATGCCGGAGTGGCGGTTTTTCCTCTGCCGCCGCCGCTGGTTCTCCGCCGGGATCAGGTGGGTGGCCGCTGCTCTCCGCCACTGTTGCTGATGCAGCCCGTCCAGGTTCTCCAGGAGACGTCCCGAGGAGGGTTGTCGCCCCGGCTGGGCGGGAGCCATCAGAGGATGCCACTAACTGGGTCATCTTTTCCGCAGCTCGTGAGCGTTGGCCCTGAGAGGCTTCTTCGCCTGACCGCGCACGGTCAGGGCACTGGGCATTATTGTGGCCCATTGGTTGGCAGTGCCGCAGCAGCTGCCGGTGCTTCTCCGCCACCGGTGGACTAACCCCAGCCAGGGGCAACGGAGTCCAGAGCGGAGTTGCCTGAGCGCCGGGCTCATTCCAGAGCTTCTCCGCCGCCGGTGGACTAACCCCAGCAAGGGGCAACGGAGTCCAGAGCGGAGAGGCTTGAGCGCCGGGCTCTGGGAGGGGATAAGTGGGTCGGATCATCGCCAGCTTCAGCTGCTCGAGCCGCTCAGCCGGGGACATCTCTCCCTGCGCAAACATCAGGGCCAGCAATTCTGGGTAAAATGGACTGGCCGCCGCAACGGCCAATACCTCTCCTGGTGCAAGACCACCCGCTCCCTCCACAAGTCTCTGCCGTCCCGGAGCTGGGTCCCTTCCCTGCTCTCCGGGCGGTGTGATGGTTACAGCAGCTGCAGCTGTGGATCTTTGCTCAGCCTGCCGGGTTTCATGCTCACCAATTGCTGTCTCTCTCTCAGCCTTGCTGGCTGCTGCTCCCCGCGCCGACTTGATGCACTCCTCTGGTCTCAGTGCCCGGCTCCAGTCAGACGGATGGCCGGCACTTTGGTTCTGGAGGAAATGCTTCTCACAAGTAGGGGAACAGTGAGGAGGTGCCATATCTTGTGTTATATGTTGTACACTGTGTGTTCAATATCTTTAGTCCCAGGAACTTGCAATTACCATCAAGTTCCCACTGGATCACAGTACCCCGCAGAATACTGTAATCCAGGTCCAGTTCAATCCCGCCAGCTGCCACCAGTTAATTACAAGCCTGTCACGAGAGCTTGCGACAGGCTGTAATTGTACACCAAAAACTATATATATAAATATATATATATATATACCTGGGTTTGAACTGGGATGAGACTTAGATATGATAAATATAATTTATTCCTTGATAAAGGTGAACACAACAGATTATACAATAACAGGCAAAATATAGACACTTACGTAAAAGATGAAAATAATGAAAACAGTCCCATCTGAACTGGCAGTTTCATCCAGCAATCAGGAAATCATTCAGCAAACGAAGACAAAGGATATATGGGTGGACAGCAGTTTATAAACCGTTTGTCCCTCTATCTGTAACCTTAGGTGCCGAGACGGCTACCAAATGTCCCTTGGAAGCTTTTGAAGCTCATTTTGGGACTTCCAGCTTGGGGTAGCCCCCCCCCATCAACAAACCCTTTGAAGCAGGGTGGACAGTGTGAAGAGTTCCACTTCCTCTGGTTAATTCCTTTTGTCCGTTGGGCCAAGCATAAGCAATTAGCCCAATAGTCTTTGATGATCAGGTTTGTAAATTCTAGCCTTTCCTGCTCATCACCACAGGGGTTCCTCAGACTCAACCAAAAGTTCATATTTACTGCAAATCATTGCATAACTTCCGTTCCGTAATACACACAGTCAGGTGAGATATATTACTGTATTCTGGGACACCTGACGCTCGTAGAGAGACCCATCATTACATTGTAATATGAACATTAATAGAGATATTAATATCTGGCATTTCGTAACAGTTACATATTCAATGTTTAGACTTCCCAAGATCGGCTTACTCTCGCCAATACACTTATGTAATTCTTAGCCGGTTCAGCCAAGGACATCTCATAGTATCCTTATATTTAATAAAGTTACTCACTTTTGATATCCTGTTGGGGGTAGCCCCCCCCCCTGGCCCCATCAATAAAACCTTTTGAAGTGGGCTTTTGCTTTTCGCATAACCAATTAGGTCAGTTACCTATTGATCAGGGCGATGTATCACACCTCTCTGTTGATATACACTTCCAGTGAATACTCACGTGAATACTCATATGAGGCACCATTTGGTTCCTTACGCATTACAAAGACAGGCATTCTGCCTGTACATTAGCACACCATTAGCATTCTGCCTGTGTATTTCAAAAACTGCAAAAAGTCACTTTATCCAAAATATATGTCCCTCTTATGACAAAGTTATATTTTTAATATGTGTGTACTTGGGGGGTGACCCGGAGGCTGTACCCCTGATGACCCAGTGTGTGTGTTATGCAGGTACTGATTAACCCAGACATTACAATGGAACAGGGAAGAATACATTTACAGGTTATAACAAGGGTAAAATCACATTTCTGGGCCTCAGCCCAGTTAACCCCTTTTCTCCCTGGCGACGTTAGAGGGGGGCCCTTGGGGGGTAACCCCGTTAACCCCGGGCCAAACCCTCCCTACCGCCACAATGTGGAATTCATAACTGAATCCTACATTTGTTCAATTATGAGGGAATGGCTCATAGGGACGTGTATAAATATGGACAGAGTGGAAGTTCGCCAACAAGCGGGTGCCCCTAAGGTATACTCTGGGTGGAGGACTTTGAAGGACGGCCTGTTAAGAAGCTGGATCCTAGGTATTATAAATAGTTTCTACACACTCTTTATATCGAAAGAGTACTAGTTATCATCGCTGTAGTCAGTGGATGATTTGGTTCTGTGGGGATTGTGACTGTATTATAGTTATTGTACAATCATGATGTGTAACCTGTATTGTTATTTTGCAGACCACTGACAGATGGTGTACCAAATTTGGGTTGGGAATTTCACCCAGGGGAGAGTGTAACAGGGTATGTCTATTCTGCCTTTCTTTCCCCACCCTGTTATGTAAGTCCTGTTATCTGCAGGCAGTAATAGGTTAATCCTATGGGTTTGTGCCCCACCCTTGTTCCTCTATGATGGACAAGAGAAAGGTGGTGACTCATGGCCTGTGTAAGCCTATCAGGAATAGGTATAGACCAGGAGCTCGCCCCTCCTGTCTTAATTAGGGGAATGCCAAATGTAGTATTCAGTCCTGCTTGAGCTCTTGAAGAGAGAGGAAGCAGAGAGCTTTGAGTCTCTCCTATGGTGGGATGAGCATGCTCACCCCCAGCTTCTGAGCTGGGGGAACAACAGATTCAGCCTGATGCCCTATACTACCAAGGGCAAAGCATCATCCAGAGGAATGGGACCTTTGAGACCATGCACCGCTGTGAGGAAGAACTGCAGTGCGTGCCAGCCAATAAAGATCCTGTTCTTGTATACCTCAGTCTGAGTATCAGTCCTTGGGCTGAGGGGAAAAGAGTGCAGTAGTGGGGGCTGATTTCTGGATACCCTGGAACCCACTACGGCTGGAGGCGCTGAATACCAAAGAGAAAGAACCTAAGCCTGTCCTGATCTCCACTACACTGCAGATCAGCTAAGCTCTCCTGCTCCATACAGCTATTGCACCACATACTAAGTAGCATAGGCTGCGTAATCTCCCAGAGGGGGGAGGGGGGGGGGGGGGGGAAACAGTGCTGCACTAGTATCATGCAACAAGACTTTTCCCACATCCCAATGCGTTTTGGGGCCCTTTATCTATGGAGCTCAATAAATCACCTAATGATGCAGCAACTACTCATGTGAGTTATTGATACAGGTGCGCTGGTTCCCTATCCAATTTTTCTATATTCAATCTGTTGTGTCCTGGAAAGCGATACCAGGGAACTCAGGCACCCTTTACCTTCCTCTCCTTTTTTTTGCTTTTGTGATTTTTCCTATTTCCGAGTGCATAGCAAATAAGTAGACTTTTAACAGAAGGATGCCCATTTCTAGAAAATTAAGGATGCTGTGAGGGTTCCTGTCAGAGTTTACGCTCTGCATGTTGCACACACTACACCTGTAGGGCATGCACACTGTTGAGGTTTTTATTAAGCTGCGTTCATCTCTGTCTTAGGTGTGGGCGATAGGAGGGGGGGGGAGATGTCACTCTTTCTCTTTTACCGCCACCCTGCTTCCTGCCACCTCACGTCTCAGAGAGATAGAGGAAGCATTGCTTCGTTGGTCTGTATCCCCTGAGACTTCACGCTGTCTTGAGTTGATGACCCAAACAGAAGACAACTGAATGACCCATTGTGTCCTGGAACACCTCTGCCTCAGGATCTCAACCCTTTCTCTTCCTCTCTCTCATTCTCTCGCTTGCTCATTCTATCTTTCTCCATTTCTCTCATTCTATCTCTCTTCTGTAGAGAGAGGGCAGTAAGTCTTGCCCCTAGTGCCCTGCTGCCCCCATGGCTTTTTTCCTGAAGCTCCTGAGATTTGGGGGTGAGAAGCAACACCTGGCAGAATGTCAATGGCTTGGTCGTGATGTCAATCCGGAGCAGGACTGGGAGATCTTGCGTGAGCTCGGAGATGGAGCCTTCGGAAAAGTTTACAAGGTAAATACCCTGAAATGACAATGGAGGGATCATTAGGCATTCTGCACTTTGTTTTTGTTTTGTAACTCACTTGAACTGGGGGGTCTCCCCAAGTTGCTCCAGGGTCCACTGATGGCTATGGACCCCTTGGTTCTCCCCACAGGTAAAGGCTCTGCCCAGAGGGCTAATGAAAATACTGATGACATTGAAGTTTTCTGTTGTTGGTCCGAGGCCATGTTTGTAGTCTGGCAGCCATTTTTGTTTATTTTTTTTGTGTGGCAAAACCGGCACAAAAACACAAATCTGGGGAACTAGGGAGGTCCCCGAACATCAGGGGAACATTGATGAGCTCACCTGGTTTAGTTAAGATTTAAAACAATATATCCATTCAGGGGGAACTGCTATTTTAAGGCACAATCTGGTATAGCAGATACAAAATAGCCTTTTCAACAATGTATCAGTCTAATCTGCTTCCTTGGACTGATTTAGCAATGTAGCTGTTTTACTTATTTGCATAGTTATTTCGGGAAAAGTGAGAACACTGGATTTAAGCATGTCAGCTACAGTATTTCTATTTATTTGCCTGACTCTGCAAACAATGGCCAAACTATTAATAATTTACTCGTAGATTTGAGGACCACCTCAAATTATATTAGATAAAGATTGTAAAAAACAAAGCTTTTGTTTACTTTGGGAACATTAAGAGTTTTAAAAATCATTTAAAAATACCTATTTAAAAAAAAACTAATTTTACAAGGTGTCCTTCCTTAGGGGAGAGGGAGACGGAGAGACAGGGAAAGAGATAGAGGGGTGGGAGAGCGATAGCGGGAGAGGGGTGGGAGAGCGATAGCGGGGGGGGGGGGGGGATTGGGGGAGATAGGGGGAAAAGGGGTAAGAGGGGGAAGATATAGAGGGGGTAAAAGGGGAATAAGAGGGGAAGGAAGTGTGAGAGAGACAGATACAGAGAGAGAGAGAGAGAGAGAGAGAAAGGGGAGGTTGAGAGAGAGAGAGACAGAAAGGGGGGAGAGAGCAAGGTGTGGGAGAGTGAAAGGGGGGAGAGGGGTGGATGAGAGACAGAATGAAAATATATTTGTCACCATATGAGCTTTCTACAAAAAGTTTGCAAAGTGGTGACTACAGGAAAAATATTTGCTAGCACTATCAGTCAGAACTAGTAGGCTCTGCATCTGACGTCTGAAGCCATTAATAATCCCAAGTATTGGAAACTCGAAATGTTGAGAAAACACAAAAGAAAAAGGATTTTCACAACATTTAAGATACTACAAGGAACTGAGCAGATGTTAAAATACAAAGTTTTTATAGCCCAACATCAAGAGGTTTTCGGTGGATTCTTTGTGGAATGACCAAGTTTAAACTGGCCTAATCTTCCTCACTTGTGGTTGATTTCTGACTTCTAAACAATAACAGACATTAGGAGATGATCCCTTATTAACCCCCTGTTGCCAGATGGGCCTGTAGTACGTTTGCACTTGTAGATATATCATATATATGTGTGTGCCTGTGTCTGCTGAAGTGTTTCCTTCCTGCAGAATATGATACTAGAAAAACCACAATAACTTCCGAAAGCAAGGGAGACACAGCCTTTTCTCCATGTGACACACCGCGGTCTCTCACTACAAATGGCAAACTTTATTGCAGAATAGTATGCACAGCTATCTCTCAATATAGGGTCTCTCAGCTCTACAGGCACAGCCATGGTCAGATTTCCCATTAGGCCTGGGTCTAGGGCGGTAGAATTTTGGGGCGGCAAAAATTGCTGCCCCTATATGCCTTTGCCGTACTCTCGGGCCTATCAGACCTAGTGGGAATGCACTTGTCTGTGTGGCCGCCTCCTTTCTGCCACTCCTGCTCCTTTGGAATCCCAGCGTCAAATGACGCTGTCTCGTTGCCATGGAAACATGATGTCACGACATCTCGTTGCCATGGAAACATGGTGTCACGACATCGCGTTTCCATGTCAACGTGCCGCCATGCGACGTCACATGTGTGACATCCACGGCGTCGTTTGACACTGGGAGATCAAAGGAGCAGGAGGGCGGCAGAAAAGACGCAGCGACACAGGCAAGTGCCTAAGGGTGGCGGATTTTGAAATCCGCCTCTGGGCACAGCACAGGGTAAGCGGGGAGCTGGCACAGCTATCTCTCAGTATAGGGTCTCTGCAGACACAGGGTCAATGGTGGAATGGCACAGCTATCTCTCAGTAGAGGGTCCCTCTGTAGGCACAGGGTCAATGGTGGAATGGCACAGCTATCTCTCAGTAGGGGGTCTCTCTGTAGGCACAGGGTAAGCGGGGAGCTGGCACAGCTATCTCTCAGTAGGGGTCTCTCTGTAGGCACAGGGTCAATGGTGGAATGGCACAGCTATCTCTCAGTAGGGGTCTCTGTAGGCACAGGGTCAATGGTGGAATGGCACAGCTATCTCTCAGTAGGGGGTCTCTGTAGGCACAGGGTAAATGGAGGAATGGCACAGCTATCTCTCAGTAGAGGGTCTCTCTGTAGGCACAGGGTCAATGGTGGAATGGCACAGCTATCTCTCAGTAGAGGGTCTCTCTGTAGGCACAGAGTCAATGGTGGAATGGCACAGCTATCTCTCAGTAGAGGGTCTCTCTGTAGGCACAGGGTCAATGGTGATATGGCACAGCTATCTCTCAGTAGAGGGTCTCTCTGTAGGCACAGGCTGAGTGAGGAGCTGGCACAGCTATCTCTCGGTATAGGGTCTCTTTGCAGGCACAGGATGAGCGGTGAAATGGCACAGTTATCTCTCAGTATAGGGTCTCTCTATAGGCACAGGGTGAATGGGGAGCTGGCACAGCTATCTCTCAGTACGGGGTCTCTCTACAGGCACAGCACAGGGCGAGTGGGGAGCTGGCTGCAGTAAAGGTGCTTGCGATACCATCTGAGGAAGCTCTGGAGGATCAAGTTACAGAGATCAACATCCTGGGCCAGTGCCAGCACCCTAACATTGTTACCCTGATGGAGGCAGCGTACTGGGGAAGACAGCTGTGGGTAAGAGGGGTCTGCACCTTTATCACAGGGAGCATAGTGAGCTGCAGGCACAGGGCACAGAGTTAATGAAGGTCTCACAGTCTGAGGACAAAGAATGGGGAACACAGGGAGTTTAAGGGCTGGTTTGGGCACCCAATGAACAAAAAGATACATGCAGAGGCTGGGAGCTCAGAGCATACAGGGAGGTATAGGTAGTGTACATACAGAGGCTGGCAGCTCAGAACAAACAGGGTGGTATAGGTACATACAGGGGCTGGCAGCTCAGAACAAATATGTGGTATTGGTATATACAGAGGCTGGCAGCTCAGAACAAACAGGGTGGTATAGGTACATACAGAGGCTGGCAGCTCAGAACAAACAGGGTGGTATTGGTATATACAGAGGCTGGCAGCTCAGAACAAAAAGGGTGGTATAGCTACATACAAAGGCTGGCAGCTCAGAACAAACAGGGTGGTATAGGTACATATAGAGGCTGGCAGCTACGAGCACAGAGGGAACTCTAGGCACATACAGAGGATGGCATCTCAGGGCACAGGGAGGTACAGTATAGGGAAATGCAGAGGATGCCAGCTCAGATAACAGATGGAGCTGTAGGTCTCATTCTCTCTTTGTCTTTGCTCAGATCCTGGTGGAGTTCTGTGCTGGTGGAGCCCTTGATGGTGTCATGTTGGGTCAGTTCCTCACTGGACCAGTTAGTGTGTATGTATATGTGTATGACGCTGGTCAGTGTCTATATGTGATCACTGTGTATGTGTGATACACACTGACTAGTAAATATACCCACTGACTATCACACATACATAGTGACTATCAAACATACGCATGAAAGACATGTATGTATGTGTGATGGTCAATATGTATGTATGATAGTCAGTGGTTATGTGAGATAGACAGTGGGTATGTATGATAGTATGTATGCATGTATGTATGTATGTATGTATTGTGACATAGTCCAAAGATGTTAGGCAGCTTTCTGCCCCATTTTAGAGCAGAAAGTGCAGGAATAGTTACAAATGATCCGTTCCACAGCTTCCCATTAACTCAGGCAGCTGGATGGAAAATCCAGACCACAGATTACCATGGCTCTAGTTCTCCCTCACCTGCTCTTCTAATCACATGCACAGGTATTTAGAGCAGAGAGGTTTTGCATTTCTCTCTCTCTCCTTGGAGCCTGGAGGCTGGGGGTATCGCTGCTCCCCTGCATCCAGTATCGGGGTTGACGGCCCCTCCACGTATCACAGTACCAGAGGATTTGCCTGGACTCCACGAACAGATAAGACAAAACAAATGGTTACTGCTGTTGCTAAAAGACTGTGCTGTATCTTGTGTTCCTAAATGAGAGAGCATTGTTTTAAGCTGGGGAACCAGTTTAGTTGGCCAGCAGCTGTTAGAGAGACTAATTCTGATGTGTAGTTAGATCCCTGAAAGGGATAGGATTTTGCTTATATGATTTTGGTTTTATTTCTTGAAATAACAGTGTGGGAAATATGGTAACACTGAAATATGTGAACTGCTGAATGAAAGTATCTGAGTACCTCTAACCTTCACATGTTAAAGCTGCAGTACCTTACTTGGATGAAAATAAAGCAGGCAGAAGCCTGAGTTAAGCAGCATAATACTTTGCCTGATCCTGTTTGTTGTATAATTAACCCTAGAAGACTGTGTCGGGAAGAACCCAGACAGACGTCAGCACTATAAAAGAGGGGCGTTTGTCACATATGGTGGAGAATGCGGGCAGACACTAAAAAGTCTGTGGGTTTGCAAATAAATGCGGGGATTTAAAATGGCCGCCGAGCTGAACTAAAGTACAGATGCTATGAGTGAAGTCTGTCCCACTGTGTATATCAGTTGTGCTTCTAGCATACACAGAGAATGTGCGAAGTGTGGATGCAATAGCACCCTGAACCCAAACAGAAAACCAAAATGTTTTGCTGAAAAAAAAAAATTTTTTGCATCTAGCAAATGCTGTTTGTAAAGCTAATGCCTTTTGCTGAAGTGAGTGAATTTGCAGCTAGCAAGTGCTGTATGCAAATTGCTGAAGTGAGTGAAATTGCAGCTAGCAAATTGTCCCTGCCGGGTTTCTAAAATGGCCGACGTGAAATGTTTGTTGTGTAATGTACGTAACCATACAAAACAGTGTCCCTTCAGGCCATACTATGATCACGACCCTGGAGGAGAGCCGTACCCACAGATGAATTTAGTATGCGGGGCCTGTCGTGAAGTAGGTCACATGGAAGATGTGTGCCCCAAAATTTTCAAAGACAAACAGCTGCAAAAGCAAGCAACGCCCTGTGAGTGCAAGCAAGATGTGGAAGCTGATAACAGTGAGTGTGTGCCCAGTACCACTGATATCTCTGGAGCTAATAAAGCAAAAAGAAAGAAAACTGTTCCTCAAGTCACAGGGGAAGTGAACGAGCCACTTGAACCTGCACTGTCAGGACATGCGTCAGAAAGGCGCCGAGATGAGCAACAGCCCATAGGGCCTGGCGCAATCGTCCCAGGAATGACGACACGCCTAGAGATGACAAAGGCTACTGCTACCATCATAGGCAGAGAGCCAAGCAAATCAAAGAAAACAAGAACTGACTGGAAACTATGCTATGAGATGTCCCAGAAAGATGTGCAAAACTTCATCACAGAGTTGGGGGTTTCTCGGCAAGAGGCTAGCGCGCTTAAAGCAGAGCTGGAACTCTCACGCCATGAGGTCTACGCTCGCAGCACAGAGCTGTGTACATTGAAGGAAACCTATGAGAATACCCTGAGTAATTTAGAGACTGTAAAAAGAGAGAATGTAAGTCTGACACAGAAAAATTCAGACTTGACTGACCAGATCAGTGAAGGTGATGAGAAGCTTCACCAAGCAGAAAAAGTGGAGAAGCAATTGATCCAGGAAAAGTTAGAAATGCAGGAAGCACTGCAGAATACAGAATCAGCGGCGATCCAGGCGACACAAACTGCAGAGCTCCAAAAAATGGAGGCGCTGATGCAAACCCAGAGCAAGCACCAGAAAGAGGTGAAGACCCTGAGGGAGGTCTGGCACGATCAGGTTGAAGAGCTGCAGAAGCAGATGGCTGAGCGCGAGATACAGTGCGCCAAGAGAGAGGAGATCTCCGTCCGTCAGGTGGTCTGCCTGACATTGCGCTATGAAAGCGAGATGGCCGATATCTACAAGCAGCTGGACCACACGGCAAATGAGGGGGCCCGGCTGCAGCTGGAGCTGGACAAGACCCAGAAGGAGCACCTGCAGCTGCAGGTCAAGAATAGAGAAAATGAAACAGAGTTAAACCTCGCTCTGAAACAGATGACGGACATGGGAGAAGCGGCTAAAGTGGTTCAGTCGGGCTATCAATCCTACCTCCTAACCAAGCAAGCTGTACGTTCCTATACGTGTATCTTCAATGCTGTTGCAATATTACGATTTGCTATAAAGATGAAGTTGGAGAAAGAGATTCCAAGGCTAAAAGAGACACGGTCACAAAAGGAGACCAGGGAACGTAAACTCAATGCCCTCACTGATGACAAAGAGGAAGGAGAAAGAATTGACTTTGATTGTGCTGCTGTTATTCCAGAAACAGATAGGCACCCTCCTGAGAATATTCTCCCTGATCTGGGATTCAAAAATCCAGATCCTCAATTTCATTTACGTTGTCCAGAAGATTATCAAACTAGTGGACACACCCAGGACACCACAGAAGATGTTTTAGCCAAGTGGGTGGCAGTTCCTGAAAACACAAACTTGTTGACAGATCCTGATGACGTGGTTAATATGGACTACGTTTGTACAGAGGCAACTAGGTCTCCAAAACCCAAAGGCCTGGTAATGGCCACAAAAGGGAAATCAAAGATTGAAAAGAAAAAACAACGAAGGTTAACACGGCGCCTGAATAGTTCCATATCTCACCAATCTGGACCACACTGTGGAGCCAAGGAGAATCCGGTCCAAGGGTCTCATCAGAAGCTAAAGAAACAGTCCAGTCATTTGCAGGTTGCAGCGGGCTATGAAATAAAGTCAAAGGATGCAATAGACTGGAAGTCAAAAAAAAAAAAAAAAAAAAAAAAAAAAATATGTTTGGGGGAACTGACCGATTTATTTTTTTATTACACGTGTGGACTATGTCACGGACACTTAACTATGCAAATAAGCATTTTGTCAATATTACAATGTTATATTGGTTCTCTGTGTTGAAAATGTAGCTAAACTACAAATTAATATACAGGGTTGATGGCCCTTAAGATTACAAGGCTGTAGTATAAGAAAAAAAAAAAATATTGGTTGCTTACAATATGGAAAAAAAAAAAAAAAATTGTTTTTTTGCGGTTGATAAATTTATAATGAGGTTCATATTCTAGAGTAGAAAAACCCAGGGAGGTAATAGAAATTGTCTGGTTTTGTGAATATATTTAGCAGATCCTGGGTTGTAAGAATGTGTGCTAGACATTTATTTTTCAAAATAGTTCCCTAATAGAGAGCAAAAAAAAAAAAAAATATGTTTGCCAAGTATAGTCTCTTATGACGAAACCTATTGTCCATAATTGCCGTGGAAAAAGTTCATATTCGTGTCATGTGAATACTTAATGTTGTACTGAGGAGTTAGCTCAAGTATTTCAGGTAGGACGCTCACCTCAGTGAGGTCCATGGCCGCTCACCCCAGTAGGTGTGAGCTGGGGAGGGGGATATGTGACATAGTCCAAAGATGTTAGGCAGCTTTCTGCCCCATTTTAGAGCAGAAAGTGCAGGAATAGTTACAAATGATCCGTTCCACAGCTTCCCATTAACTCAGGCAGCTGGATGGAAAATCCAGACCACAGATTACCATGGCTCTAGTTCTCCCTCACCTGCTCTTCTAATCACATGCACAGGTATTTAGAGCAGAGAGGTTTTGCATTTCTCTCTCTCTCCTTGGAGCCTGGAGGCTGGGGGTATCGCTGCTCCCCTGCATCCAGTATCGGGGTTGACGGCCCCTCCACGTATCACAGTACCAGAGGATTTGCCTGGACTCCACGAACAGATAAGACAAAACAAATGGTTACTGCTGTTGCTAAAAGACTGTGCTGTATCTTGTGTTCCTAAATGAGAGAGCATTGTTTTAAGCTGGGGAACCAGTTTAGTTGGCCAGCAGCTGTTAGAGAGACTAATTCTGATGTGTAGTTAGATCCCTGAAAGGGATAGGATTTTGCTTATATGATTTTGGTTTTATTTCTTGAAATAACAGTGTGGGAAATATGGTAACACTGAAATATGTGAACTGCTGAATGAAAGTATCTGAGTACCTCTAACCTTCACATGTTAAAGCTGCAGTACCTTACTTGGATGAAAATAAAGCAGGCAGAAGCCTGAGTTAAGCAGCATAATACTTTGCCTGATCCTGTTTGTTGTATAATTAACCCTAGAAGACTGTGTCGGGAAGAACCCAGACAGACGTCAGCACTATAAAAGAGGGGCGTTTGTCACAGTATGTATGTATGTATATCTTTACTTATATAGCACCATCATGGCCGCCAACAGAAATCATAGTGCCCAGGACAAATGAAAGGAGCAGGGCCCCCCCTCCCCCCGAATCCATAGCGCACCTACCACGAAAAAATATTTTTTAGCACGCAACTTTTACTTAACTGTTTTCTTATTGTAATTCAGAAAAAAACATTACAATGCAATCTGTTTATTTGTATATTTTCAACAAAAGACAAATATACCCAATGCTACATCCAATGTGACAAAAGGTCTGGGGGAGGGTTCAGTATGGGCCTGGAGTGGGAGGGGATTAAGTATGGGCCTGGGGGGGAGGGGGCTAAGTATGGGCCTGGGGGGGGGGGGTTAAGTCTGGGTGGGTGTCTGACTGCCTGGGGTGGGGGGGTGGTGTGACTGACTGCCTTGACTGACTGCCTGGGTGAGTGACTGACTGCTGGGTGGGTGACTGACTGCCTGGGTGGGTGACTCAACTGACTGGGTGGGTGAATGACTGCCTGGGTGGGTGACTGCCTGAGTGGGTGACTGACAGCCTGGGTGGGTGCGTGACTGACTGCCTGGGTGGGTGACTGACTGCCTGGGTGGATGACTGACTGCCTGGGTGGATGGGTGACTGACTGCCTTGACTGACTGCCTGGGTGGGTGACTGACTGAAAAAAATAACGGAGGGGGTGTATGTAGAAATGGAGGGAATTTATGTAAAAACAGAGAGGGGGTAAAACAGAAAAAGACGGGGTGAGAAAAAGAGGAAGGTGAGGGGGAGGGGTTAGATAGAGAGAGGGGAGTGAGAGAGAGGGGATAAGAAAGGGGAGTAAGAAAGAGATATGGGGTACGAGAGCGAGAGGCGGGTGAGAGAGAGGCGGTTAAGAGAGAGAGAGAGAAGTGGGGTAAGAGAGAGATGGGAAAGAGAGAGAGAGGCGGGTGAGAGAGAGAGGCGGGTGAGAGAGAGAGGCAGGTAAGAGAGAGAGAGGCGGGTGAGAGAGAGAGGCGGGTGAGAGAGGCAGGTAAGAGAGAGAGAGACGGGGAAGAGAGAGAGGCGAGTAAGAGAGAGAGAGGCGGGTAAGAGAGAGGGAAGCGGGTAAGAGAGAGGCAGGTAAGAGAGAGGGAGGGGTGAGAGAGGGAGGGAGGTGAGAGAGGGAGGAAGGGAGGTGAGAGAGATTGGGTGAGATAAAGAGAGGAGCCTGAGATAGAGATAGGGGGAGAGATAGAGATAGGTGGGTGAGAGAGAAAGGGGGGGTGAGAGAGAGGGATGGGGAGGAGATAAAAGGGTGGAGGAGTGAGAGAGAGCTGATGAGGAGAGGAGCATGTGGGGGAGAAGCTGGAGAGATTTTGTCGGGTCGGGGTAAGTCCAACCAAGGAGGAGGGGGTGGGGGGGTTGCATGGCTGAAAGTTTGCCTAGGTTGTCAAATACCCTTGCACCGGCCCTGTGTCTACGATACATTTTAGGGAAGAAATGTAAGAGGCAGGGAGGCCGGAGAGTGAATGGTTATGTAACCCTCCTTGCCTGGCTCTTAAGGAGTTTACATCAATAGTTTACTTATATTGTCTTTCTCAGATGTGATTACCTGATCATGGTGCTGAATTCGTGCGGCTGGTTGATAATATAGCAATGATGAGTGCCGGGAACTTTATTAATTCAACAGCAGCAATATATACAATGAACTTGGTATGAACACGTGCATTTTCCCTTTTGCTGTCTGAACCTTGTCTTCCATAGCTGCCCCTATCTTGGCCTGCAAGGGAGGTACTGAGGCTTGATCCCCTTTGTTACCTAAGGAAGCCCTCTTCCGAGTGGTTTCGGTAGGGCTCCATTTCATGCTATTCTACCACTGTCAGTGATAAGTGTCCCATCTCGTGGTAGTCTATAATTCCTATACTTTACCACGTCATAGGCTTTTCCCAGAGAGGTCACTGAGAAGTAGGAAAGATGAGAACTCATGTGTTTAATCCAAAAACACACATCTTGTTTAATTCTGATTTTCATATTACCTCGGTGTTTTGTCTATTTCTCCCCCATTTAAACTACATATGATCCACCCCTGTTGTAAATTGGCTCTCATGACATTTTTATGACTTAGAAGAAAAAAAACTCGTTTGACGTTTAAAAAGTCTTGATTGAATATATAAAAGGCCTCATAACTTAATTTCTCTAATACTTAGACAGCTACCATCTTCACAGTTGTGTATGTGCTCTCCACACGCACCTCAAACTCCTCCTGGCCATCCACCAAGATTGGTCTAGGAGGAGGGAGACTGGGAGAAGAGAAAGTGTTCTGGATGAACAGTTTGAGGAGGAAAACATGGAACACTGGAGGTATCTTCGAACTAGCTGGGAGTTCCAATTTAAACGCAACCAGGTTGACCTGTTTCAGGATCTTGTAAGGTCAGATGAACTTGGGACCGAGTTTGGAGGTGGGCAGTTTCAGCCGAATATTCCTTGAGTCAGCCAAACCTGATCTCCCATGTGAAAAGGGGGAGGTGGTCATCTTCGTTTATCCGCCTGGATCTTTTGCTGGCGGGAGGCTTTGACCAGATTGGGCTGCATCCTCTTCCAGAGCAATTGGAGTTCTTGGATTTCTTCATCCACTGCAGGAATTCCGGAGAGAGGACTGGAAAAGGGAAGGGCAGCAGGATAGTACCCGTAGGCACAGACGAACGGCGATTCCAGTGTTGAATCAGAAACAAAACAACGGAGGAATTGTTCTAAGGACTGGTTGGCCCTTTCCGTGAGTCCATTGAATTAGGTATGATAGGAGGAAAAGAAGTGCAGGGAGATACCCATTCTTTGGCAGAAGGCCTTCCAAGATTTGGAGATGAATTGGGATCCGTGGTCCAAGACTATATTCCGTCGGGACTCCATGGAGGCAGAATATCTCCTTAATACAGATCTCCGATAGTTCAGAGGCTGTGGGTAGCTTCCTGAGAGGAACAAAATGGGCTTGTCGTGTGAATCGATCAACTACTACCAGTATTTTATTTATACCCCTAGAGGGAAGCAGATCCACAATAAAATCCATGGACAGGTGGGTCCACAGGCGGGTGGGGACTGGCAAGGGCTGTAGCAAAACAGAAATTCACCAGGCGCTTCTATAAATGTCAGGGATAAACAATAAGGCAGCACAAAATGCAACAAAAGGTACAGACAAATAATACAAACGGTTACAGGATGCAGCTCAACCTTCATTGGATCTTCCTTGTTGATCCTTAGGGAAATGGTGTGCAGGAGTCAGGGAGCGCAGTTCACCGATATAGGAATATGTAAAACAAAACACAATAATAGTGCAACCCTATCTGAAAGGGTTAGTCCTAAACAGCCTTGCAGCAGAGATGCACAAATGAAAAAGTTCCCTACTGCAGGTGAAACAGGGGAAGTAGCAGATGCACAGGTAGAGCAAGTGGATTGTTACGCCGGTGCTGCCCGCAGACCAGACTCGTCCCTTATACTGAGGTGGGGATGTATATGTGCACGCACCCGCAGCAGAAGGAGCGTGTCCAGAGTGTGGTGTTTTGGCGTTGCCAGGCCAGGTGTGAATAGGTGCAGCAATACTTGCCGGTACCGGTACAGAAGAGACGAAGTCGTTGCCATTAGCCAAGGTCAGGGAGGGAGAGATCCGGGAGGTCGAGGTCCAAGCAGTAGTCGAGGGATGAGAGAAGCTGCAAGGCCAAGTGGGAGCCGGGGTCCAGACCAGAGAGGAATGTCCGCCAAGCCGGGTCGCAACCTGAATAACGAAGAGCAAAGGGAGAGCCAGAATAGACGTCCGTAAGCAGAGGTATGTCGAGCCATGTGGGAATGGCAATGGCATTATATAGAGCGGCTGGCGAATAGGAAGAGGAGGCAGACCTGGAGGAGTGTATGGAGCTGTCCTGGATAGGCTGCCTAGAGAAGAATGCAGGTGAGCAGTCTTAGGGCATGATTGTAGGCTGTGTGTGTGTTGGGGGCGGGGCCTCATTGCAGGAGCAGTGAATAAATTAACTAGATCCAGCGCGCGCTCCATAACGAGGGGGAGTGCGCGCCCGTGAGCAGCGGCAGCCGTCATTGCCCCAGCCGCCTGCGAAACAGCGGCCGCCCGCCGGGGACGAGGAGGGAGTCCCCTAACCACGGGGATCAGACGGGACCGGCGAGGGGGACGCCCTGCAGCAGCGGGCGCAACATGAGGTGAGGGGAGGTCACGCTGCGGCCATCGTGACCCCCGAATCCTCACAGTACTCCCCCCTTCAGGCTCGGCCTCAGGACGATCCTCCCATGGTTTAGACGGAAACTTCTTTCGGAAACGTTTGAGAAGCCCAGGTGCATGAATGTCTTTAAGAGATACCCATGATCTCTCTTCGGGTCCAAAGCCCTTCCAATGGACCAAGAATTGAACCTTACCTCTCGAGAGGTGGGAATCCAGTATGGTTTGGACCTCATACTCTTCGTTGCCCTGTATGATAACTGGGTCTGGTCTCAGAGTGTGGTCCGGAAAGAGAGGACTGGATATGAACGGCTTGAGAAGAGATGTGTGAAAAACATTAGGAATTCTCATGCTTTGAGGTAATTGAAGACGGAAGGCCACCGGGTTTACCTGCTCCACGATAGAAAATGGCTCCAGAAATCTAGGTGCCAATTTAAAGGAAGGGGTTTTTTTAGGTGGATATTTTTAGTAGACAACCAAACCTTGTCCCCTGGTTTGTAGTTGGGTGCAGGTTGGCGACGGCGGCCAGCCTGGATTTTAGAAAGCAGGGAGGCCTTTTGAAGTGCCGATTGAATTCTAGCCCAAGAGTCCTGTAGGAGGGAGATGTGTTTATTCACAGCTGGAACTCCAGAGGAGATATTGGAAAAAGGAAGGCAAGCCGGGTGAAAGCTGTAATTAATAAAGAAAGGTGTCTCACCAGTGGATTAATTCCTGGAGGAATTAAACGCATACTCAGCCCAGGAAAGTAATTCCGCCCAGTCATCCTGGGAGTCAGAGACGAAGCACCTTAAATACTTCTCGAGAGATTGATTAACCTTCTCGGTCTGTCCATTAGATTGAGGGTGATATCCCAAAGAGAAGGAGGAAGCAATGCCCAGCCTTCTGGTGAAGGTCCTCCAGAATCTGGAAACAAATTGAGAGCCACGATCCGATACGATGGATGTGGGTATGCCATGGATCCGAAAAATTTCTTTGGAGAAAATATCGGCTAGGGTGGGTGAGGAGGGTAATCCATTGAGAGGAATAAAATGTGCCATCTTGGAAAACCGATCCACCACTACTAGAATGGTGTTCATGCCATTCGACCTAGGCAATTCGACAATAAAGTCCATGGATATATGGGACCAGGGGCGCTCCGGAATGGGTAAAGGCATAAGAAGACCATGTGGTTTTGACGAGGTATCTTATTGCGTGCACATACCGGACAGGCCCGAGTAAATTCAAGGATGGTTTTGGCCATATTGGGCCACCAGAAGGTGCGACGGATGAGGTCCAGAGTTTTTTTGAATCCCGGATGTCCTGCTGAATGGGAAGCGTGCCCCCAATCCAGAATCTCAGGAATAAATTTGGAGTCTACATACAAAGTATCCTTCGGAACTTCGAGATCACTAGGAAGGTGTTTTTGAGATGATCTTTTCCAGATTCTTAAAAGCAGTGACCACAAGGATCTTTTGCTTGGGAAGGATGGACTCGGTAGTTTTCTCCGGTCTCTCTTCAGAAGAATACTGTCTGTAGAGGGCATCCGCCTTGACGTTCTTGGTGCCGGGAATGTTGGACAAAATAAAATTAAACCTAGAGAAAAATAACGACCAGCGGGCTTGGCGGGAGCCCAAGCGGCGGGCGCTCTTGATATACAAAAGATTTTTATGGTCCGTGAGAATCGTGAACGGCTCTTTAGACCCCTCCAGAAGATGCCTCCATGTTACGCCGGTGCTGACCGCAGACCAGACCCGTCCCTTATACTGAGCTGTGGGACGTATATGAGCATGCACCCGCAGCAAAGGGAGCGTGTCCGGAGTGTGGTGTTTTAGGTGTTGCCAGGCCAGGTGGTGTTTAGCTTTACAAGAGAAAGGGATGGGGGAGCACTGGTGGAAGGGTGAAATGGAATACAGTCTAGTTCAGGTTTATTAGACTCTGAAGCAATAAAAGTGGAGTTTTTGGGTGTATAATAATTCTTAACACTCACACGGCCTTGTGCAAATGCTGTCGCATCAAGGTATCTTTAGGTCCTCTCTTCTCTGTTTTGTAGATTCGTTGACTGCTTTGCGTCTGCGTTCTTCTTCTCCTTCTTCTTTTCTTCTTTAGTGTAGTCTCACCCTCGGAATAAATGTATAGATATATAAACAGAATGTATTCACAATATGATGATGTTTCCAGGAATAAAAAATAGGGTTAGAATATAAAAAAACACTCACACGGGCATGTGTGCGTGCACTCTATGGGGTGGTTTTTTTTGGTCCCCAGGGGGCAGTCCCACTTCTCCAATAGAGGTTATTAGGTCTAAAGTCAAAACACAACTCAGTATCAAGTGAGGGAAAATAGATAAATAACAAGGTATTGCTACTCACACGGCCAAGTGTGAGTGCACACTTGGAAAGGTATCTTTTGTTGCTCCTCCTGTCGTCCCCGGATAGGAAATTGAAGCGGGGTGGGATGGTGTTTTCTCACTCACAAGTGATAAAGAAAGTTCTAAGCCCAGAAGATCAAGGCCAAGGTCTTTATTTCAAACAAATAAAACAAAAAACAAAAAACACCGCTAACTCAACCAGTGAGCTGCTCTGTGGATACAATAAAAAGCCAGTCTTAGGGGAATATAATGCAGGACTCGTGGTATTGCAGCAAACTCTCTCCGCGTCCGGATGTAGCGCTGCGGAGCCTGAGGAAGCCCAAAAGGGCGAAACGCGTAGCTTGAAATACCCCAGATGTTTTGACCTATTGCAGCCACCGTCGGGAGTGGGACACGGGAAGTGCAGCGCTACATCCGGACGCGGAGAGAGTTTGCTGCAATACCACGAGATGGATGTTCTTGGTAGATAGCCAAACCTTGTCCCCGGGTTTGTAGTTGGGTGCAGGTCGGTGATGACGATCAGCCTGGGTTTTAGACGTCAGAGAGGCCTTTTGAAGTGCCGATTGAATTCTAGACTAAGAGTCCTGTAGGAGGAAGATGTGTTCGTCCATGGCCGGTACTCCAGAGGAGATATTAGAAATAGGTAGGCGAGCCGGGTGGAATCCGTAATTGATAAAGAAAGGCGTCTCACGAGTGGACTCGTTCCAGGAGGAATTAAAAGCATACTGAGCCCAGTACTATGGAAAGAGACCTCGCTCAAACCCCTAGATGGAGTAGCGTGCTGCCAAGGGAGTGTTGTGATGGAGATGGGGGAGTGTACCTGAGACAGGTACAAAAGGTCCCTTATATTGGCGCACAGCAGACCCTTATAATATACTATGGTCAGGGGTGAATGAAATGTACAAAGCACAAGATAAAATAAAAAAAGTTTATTAAATATTTTACAATGTTGTGTGGTGTAATTCACTTAGATAAAAATAGACTGGATAAGTCTATACTACTACTGGGTATCCCTAGTCGGTGCCAGTGTGGGATAGTGATCTCATGCCAAATGGCTCAAAATAGGAAGTGTTTGAGGCAGTGTGTGAAAGATCAATGCATACAAATGTTTACTGATACTCAGCCAAATCTTAATAGTATGTGTAGCAAGTCTAGGTTGTATGGTAGCTGCCTGCACTGATGTAATGTGCTGATATGAAAAGGCTAAAATCCAAAACTAAACAGAAGAATTGGCATTGAAAAACGGGACAGGTTTTTTCCTATTGATTTGGCATTGAAAAACGGGACAGGTTTTTTCCTATTGTAATTGTAGAGTCACCCTGTATATCAGATGGAAGATCCAGCTGGTGTATGTATCATGATTCTATTAGGTCAAATCACCATATAGAGATGTGGTCTTATACAGGTATACGTGCACCCTGTCTCAGCTACAGTTCTAACCCTTTGTAACTGAGGGAATCATTGCCAGCTCGCATATGTTAAATATAGTTTGTGGGTGAGCACAGGGAGCACTGTCAAAGTTGTAGCAGTGCTGGACACCTCTTTAAGTGGGTGTATCAAGGAGTGCACGATCTAGATATCAAGTAAAGATGCCGGAAGAAGTCGCAAGCAGCGACGAAACATGCTGCATGTCGGGTCTTTGCCGACACACCACTACTTTTGTATTACCTAACAGTACTGCTGAAATGTTTAGTGCTTCTCATGGCATCTTTACTTGATATCTAGATTGTGCACTCCTTGATACACCCACTTAAAGAGGTGTCCAGCACTGCTACAACTTTGACAGTGCTCCCTGTGCTCACCCACAAACTATATTTAACATATGCGTGCTGGCAATGATTCCCTCAGTTACAAAGGGTTAGAACTGTAGCTGAGACAGGGTGCACGTATACCTGTATAAGACCACATCTCTATATGGTGATTTGACCTAATAGAATCATGATACATACACCAGCTGGATCTTCCATCTGATATACAGGGTGACTCTACAATTACAATAGGAAAAAACCTGTCCCGTTTTTCAATGCCAAATCAATAGGAAAAAACCTGTCCCGTTTTTCAATGCCAATTCTTCTGTTTAGTTTTGGATTTTAGCCTTTTCATATCAGCACATTACATCAGTGCAGGCAGCTACCATACAACCTAGACTTGCTACACATACTATTAAGATTTGGCTGAGTATCAGTAAACATTTGTATGCATTGATCTTTCACACACTGCCTCAAACACTTCCTATTTTGAGCCATTTGGCATGAGATCACTATCCCACACTGGCACCGACTAGGGATACCCAGTAGTAGTATAGACTTATCCAGTCTATTTTTATCTAAGTGAATTACACCACACAACATTGTAAAATATTTAATAAACTTTTTTTATTTTATCTTGTGCTTTGTACATTTCATTCACCCCTGACCATAGTATATTATAAGGGTCTGCTGTGCGCCAATATAAGGGACCTTTTGTACTGTACCTGTCTCAGGTACACTCCCCCATCTCCATACTGAGCCCAGGGAAGTAATTCCGCCCAGTCATCCTGTGAATCAGAGACAAAGCACCTTCAATACTTCTCGAGAGATTGGTTAACCCTCTCGGTCTGTCCATTAGATTGGGGGTGATATCCCGAAGAAAAGGAGGAAGCAATGCCCAGCCTTCTGGTGAAGATCCTCCAGAATTTGGAAACAAATTGAGAGCCACGATCCGACACGATGGATGTGGGTATGCCATGGATCCGAAAAATTTCTTTGGAGAAGATATCGGCTAGGGTGGGTGAGGAGGGTAATCCTTTGAGAGGAATAAAATGTGCCATCTTGGAAAACCGATCCACCACTACTAGAATGGTGTTCATGCCATTCGACCTAGGCAATTCAACAATAAAGTCCAGAATAAAGTTAAACCTGGAGAAAAATAATGACCAGCGAGCTTGGCGAGGACCTAAGCGGCGGGCATTCTCGATGTACAACAGGTTTTTGTGGTCCGTGAGAATCGTGAATGGCTCTTTTGACCCCTCCAGAAGATGCCTCCATTCTTGAAGAGCCAATTTGACAGCCAAAAGTTCCCTATTGCCCACATCGTAGTTTCTCTCTGCTGGAGAAAACTTCTTAGAGAAGAACCCGCAAGGGTGAAGTTTGTCCTGGGGAGAAAATCTCTGAGATAGAACCGCGCCAGCCCCACAGTCCGAAGCGTCAACCTCTAGGGTGAATGAAAAATTAATGTTCGGATGTCGGAGGATGGGAGCAGAGACGAAAGCTTGCTTCAATGCTTTGAAAGCCGTGACTGCCTCGGGAGACCAAGACGAAGGATCTGCACCTTTTTGGGTCAGTGCGGTGATAGGAGCGATGATGGTGGAAAAATTGTGAATAAATTTCCGGTAATAGTTAGAGAACCCTAAAAATCACTACGGCTTTAAAGCTGCAGTTGAGTCTTTTTTTTTTTTTTTTTTTACATTTATTTTTTTACTTCAATAGTTTTATGTGTGCAATCTCTAATTAGCTAAAGAACTGTATAGCTGCAGATCAATTCGTTTTCCATGTATTGATAGGTCGAAATTTGGTGACATATTAAAAGCTGGGATTTGTTTATAATCTGCTTGACTGGCAGTGGAAGCTCATGAATATTCATGAGCAATCCTGCACTGACAAGTGCTAGAGGGAGGGCAGGGCTGACAAAGGGGTGTGCCAGAGCTTGTGACAGGACATGAAGGGGCAGTGCCTTCGCAAATGGCTGTTAAAATAGAATACAAGAAAATTGGTCTTTCAAAGTTGTTTTTTTAAAAACAGAAAATGCTAAAAGTATTTTTTCTTACTACAGAACTGATTTATTAAAAAAAACACACATGCAGGATATTGACTGAACTGCAGCTTTAAGTTTCTCTGGGTCCATGGCCAAGCCCCTGTTTGAGATAATGTACCCAACAAAGGAAGTGGTAGACTGGTGAAAAAGGCATTTCTCCATTTTGGCAAACAACCGGTTCTCTCGGAGGCGAGAGAGCACAAACTTCGTATGGATGATATGGTTCTGTTAATTCTTTGAAAAAATAAGGATGTCATCCAGATAGACGATTACAAAGCGGTTAAAGACATCCCAAAAGATATCATTGATAAAGTCCTGAAAAACTGCCGGTGCATTACATAAACCGAAGGGCATCACGAGGATTCCGGAGAGGCCTTTAGATACAAAGGGGGTAGAAAGAAGACATCCTTGAGAAGAACGCAAGAGTCTGGATGGTGCATACCGAGAAATTAGGGATGAGATGTAAGGAGGGGCAGAAGAATGTAAAGCTTTAAAAGTGAGGAGAAGAATGGAGTGTGAGATGCGGGATTTGATCGGAAGCCAGGAGAGGGATTTCATGAGGGGAGATGCTGAGACAGATCTAGGAAAGAGTAGAGTGATTCTGGCAGCAGCATTTAGGATAGATTGTAGGGGAGACAGGTGAGAGGCAGGAAGGCCGGACAGCAGAAGGGTTACAGTAATCAAGACGGGAGAGAATGAGGGCCTGAGTCAGAGTTTTAGCAGTCGAACAACAGAGGAAAGGGCGTATCTTAGTTATATTGCGGAGGAAAAAGCAACAAGTTTTAGAAATGTTTTGAATGTGAGGGGCAAATGTGAGAGAGGAGTCGAACGTGACCCCTAGGCAGCGTGCTTGGGCTACTGGGTGAATGATTGTAGTTCCAACAGTAATGTGGAAGGAGGTAGTAGGGACAGGTTTGGGAGGAAGTATGAGGAGCTCTGTTTTAGCCATGTTGAGTTTAAGGCGTCGGAGGGCCATCCAGGATGATATAGCAGAGAGACATTCAGAAACTTTGGTTTGTACAGCAGGTGTAAGGTCAGGTGTTGAAAAGTATATTTGTGTGTCGTCGGCATAGAGGTGATAATTAAACCCAAAAGATGTTATTAGGTCACGTAGAGAGAGTGTGTACAGAGAAAAGAGAAGAGGTCCCAGGACAGAGCCCCACAGAGAGATCAATAGAGGAGGAGGAGGTGTTAGCAGAAGAGACACTAAAAGTACGATGGGAGAGGTAGGATGAGATCCAGGATAGAGCTTTGTTCCGAATACCTAGAGTATGGAGAATGTGGAGGAGAAGAGGGTGGTCCACGGTGTCAAATGCTGCAGAGAGGTCGAGTAATATGAGCAGAGTGTAATGACCTCTGTCTTTGGCAGCAGGAAGGTCGTCAGTTATTTTAGTGAGGGCTGTTTCGGTGGAGTGAGCAGTGCGGAAGCCAGATTGTAGAGGGTCTAGGAGAGAATAGGTGTTGAGAAAATGGAGCAAGCGAGAGAATACAAGACGTTCAAGTAGTTTAGAGGCAAAAGGCAGGAGGGAGACAGGTCGATAGTTAGAAAGACAGGTAGGGTCAAGCTTGCTGTTTTTGAGTAATGGTATGACTGTTGCATGTTTGAAGGAGGATGGAAAGGTTCCAGAGCAGAGGGAGGAGTTAAAAATGTGTGTAAGCGTAGGGATTATAGTAGGAGCTAGAGGTTTAAGGAGATGGGAGGGAATGGGGTCAAGAGGGCAAGTGGTAGAGGGAGAAGAGGAGATCAACAGCGACACATCCTCCTCTGAGACAGTGGAAAAAGACTCAAGGAAGGCAGGAGGAGAGTTAGGAAGAGGTGTAGGATGGGGGGAAGAAACAGAGGGGATGTTCTGCCGTATGGATTCCACCTTTTCCTTAAAATAGTCAGCAAAGTCCTGAGCGGAGATGGAGGAAGGAGAGGCAGCTGAGGGTGGTTTGAGTAGAGTATCAAAGACAGAGAACAGTCGGCGTGGGTTAGACTTGTGCATGTTGATTAGTGCAGAAAAGTAGGCTTCTTTAGCTTGCGAGAGGGCAGAGTTGAAACAGGATAGCATAAATTTGTAGTGAAGGAAGTCTGCGAGAGTGTGAGACTTCCTCCAGAGGCGTTCAGAGGAACGAGTGGAGGAACGCAGCATGCGCGTGTGGGAATTTAGCCAGGGTCTAGGGATAGAAGGGCGAGGGCGGCAGAGAGAAAGCGGGGCATGTAGATCAAGAGACGAGGACAAGACAGAGTTGTACTTTCTGACCAGGTTGTCAGGGTCTGTAGCAGAGCTGAGAGAGGAGAGGGAGGAGCGTAAAGTGGACTCAAAGTCAGGTAAGTGAATAGAGCGCAGGTTTCTGCAGAACCGGGGGGTAGATGGAGGTGGAGAAGGGGAGAAGCGAGATAAAGAGAATGAGATGAGATGATGGTCAGAGAGAGGAAAAGGGGAAATGGAGAAATCAGAGAGAGAGAATGAGAGTGGATGGAGGAAGAGAACCCTCAGTCCTGCTTGGATTGGAGATCTTTCTCCAGTTTATTCGTGTCTCCTCCTGAAGGTGTTTGAGATCAGCACCCCTCAGTCGCTCGAGGAGGACTTTTTCTAAGTATAGTCTTTTTTCAACGTGCGCGGTCATGAGATTTCCCTCGCGTCGGGTGCTTGTCTTATTGTAGGCATACTGTATGGCAGCAGTTGCAGAGCGTTTAAAAACAGCCCTTTGAGTTTTCCGCTCTTGAAGCTGTCTCTCTGCCCTTTTCCCACTCAATGGGGTTGCTAGTTCAGCCTCTTTGAGGTTAAATTGCAATTCCACACCCACTTCCAGAGAATGTCCCATCTTTTCAGCTTCATCAGCTAAGGATTCTTCTGGTTTTGATTCAGCACGTGTACCTTCTTTTGTTGCCTGTTGGGTGGCTGAAGGTTTTGCTAGTGCTTGTTTAGGTAGTTCAAATTTTGCAACCTTGTCTTTCAGATGAGCGGTATTCCCAGCTCTCACTGTACCCTTGTCTTCATGGGTTTTTGAGGCTGTGGGATACTGACGCTTAGTCAGGGTCAATACTTGTAATCTCATCTGCGAGAGATCCCTGTTTTTTGAGTGCGTCTTGCAAGTCTCATCTCAGGGAATTTATCTGCACGCTTTGCTTTCTCTGAGCTTGCTTCCACATTTTTATTGCATTGTGAAGCACTATGAATTTCTTTGCTTGGGCCACAGTTACTTGTTTTAGTTTCTGGACCTTCTTGTGCTCCCTTTTGTGCCGGGTCACCTGGGTTCTAAGCTTGGCCTCTAGTGATGCTTTGGTGATGCTCAGGGTAGCCTTCAGTTTCTCATGCTGCTTTGCGGGGACATACTGGGTCATCAGACGTTCCTGCAGCACTTGAATTTCTTTAACAGCCTGCAGATTTTCTTCCTGCAGAGTTCGCTGCTTCTCCTTGGCCTTCTCGAGGTGCATACGCAGACCTTGCAGTTGGTTCTGCAGTCAGTGCTCTGCTTCAAACTTCTCACCTTCCAAAAGTCTATTTATTTCCTTAAGCTCGTGTAGCTTTTCATTCTTTTCCTTGACTTCGTCTGTCAACTGAAAATTTTCTTCTTTGAGTTTTAAGTTTTTTCTTTGTAATCTTAAATGTTCTCCTTTTTCAATCTCTGTACTATTCAGGGCCTCTTTGCAGTCCTCCTTCCATTTACGCACATCTGCTTTGAGAATGACAGTCTCCTGGCGTGAGACATCCTTCTCTAGGTTGAGGGTCTGAAGCTCCTTCTGGGAGACTTGGAGATTTGTATTAAGATTGACAATTGTTTCTTTAAACATGTCCAGCTCCTCAGCGAGACTGTGTAGTTCCTTTCTGGAAACTTCCAGGTCTGTGCGGCAGCTGTTGGTCTCATGATGTGAGGCATCCAGTGCTCTGCGGAGTGTCTGAACCTCTTTCTGAGATACGTCCACCTCTATCCGGACACTGTTGACCTCCTGTTGTGAGGCATTCAGCTCTATGCGAAGAGTGTGAACCTCTTGCTGGAAGACTGTCATCTGCTTCAGTGCCTCCTCATACTTCCGCTTTAGCGTAGCCACCATTTTATCAGATTGGCTCTGCTTTTCATCCATGGCGGAAATAGTAGCATTTGCAGTATCTAGCTCAGTCTTGAGATCGTCCAATTCTGTCCTGGCTAAAGAGTAAATTGTGAGCACATCTTTTTGTAGCCTAGCGTTATTTTTCTGTAGCTCTGTGTAACCATCTTCCTTTTGTTTCAATTGTTCACGGAGCATATCACAGTCATGCCTGGCATTTTTCAGGGCATCTTCAGGGCTTGTCAAGGGATCGTAACTCACTGGTTCCGGCTCCGCTTCCCTGGGATGGTTGGTTGAGGGTTCCTCACTGTTGGCACCGGACAGACACTTCTTTGGGGTACACGACTTCGGCCTTGGGCCCTCTGGATATTCGGTTAACCGCGGGACAAATTCTCCATTTTCTCTAGGCTGCAGGGCAACTCGGCCCCCCTTTTCCTCCACAGGATCTGCGGACGTGTCTGTTCCTTCCACGGTAAGTGAAGAAACGCTATTCTTTTTCCGCCTTTTAAATTTGGATGACACTGTCCCTTCAGGGATACTGGGGTTTCCATCTTCATTTGAAATTTTAGCAGCGTCTCTGGATCCACCCGGCTTTTCTTGCAACTGTAATAGCTGACGGAAATATTCGGTGATCCACTGCACACGCTCGTCCTCCTGCTGATCATATTCGTCATCAAAGGGAGTGTTTTTTTCGGTTCGTGTTGAGTTCAGGCACCCCCACCATTATTGGGGTGTTTTGTGGGTGTGACTCGGTTCGGGTTCCCCGTAAGAGATATCTTCCTCTTTATTGGACTGGAAGTGCCACTCTTCCGTGGGGTAGGGTTCATTACAGGAACGCTGCATCTTGTCCTCCATTTTTAGGCTATCAGGTGTAATTTTCTTCCTGACCTCAGGAGGTGCTATTGCAGCTGTTGCCACTGTATTTGCTAGAACCCCCAATTGTGGTAGTCCTACAGGTGGGCATATTTTGCTTGTAGAGGTCGTAGCTCTCACAGGCATCTCTGTAGAATTTTTCTCTCATCAGGTATACAAGATGTGCAGTTGCTAGGTAAAAAAGTCTATTTGCTTTACACCATTTACTTGCTAGGTATAATCTCTCATTAGGTATGCTGAATGTGTAGTTGCTAGGTAAAAACTTCTGTTTGCTTTACACCATTTACTTGCTAGGTGCAATCTCTCTGCTTCAACCAAATAATGTGGTTTTCTGCTTGAGTTCAGTAATTTTCAGTCTCATCTTTGGGTATTATAGCATTCCCACTCCACACTTTGGGTGTCTGTTTTGCTCCCAAGATACATAAGCAAACTTTTTTACTTGCAGAAAAAAAACATTCTTTGCAGTGGAATATTTCTTTCACTCCCGGCAGGGTAACTCAACACTCAGCAATTGGCTTTGGAATACCTTTTACACAGTTCAGCAATCCCTTTTTCCCCTGTAGGGCAATTTTACACAGCATTTGTTTACTAAAAATTCCGCTGCTTCAGCACAGACTTACATCAATTTTCACACTTTTCTGCATATACTCCATTCACAGCTGGTAGTCCTATGCGGTGTGGCCACCTTTATTTGCAAAATCAGTACCGCTCGTGGGTCACCATCTGTATTCACTGCGTCAGCGAAACTTTTGAAGGGCTGTGTAACAGGGGAGTAATCCCTGTTCAAGTAATGTGCCTTTAATCTAGCAGTGTGGTGGTTAACTGCTGGTAGTCAATTAGTAAACACCACCTGCCTGATTTAGATTGCTTACAAAAGCCTGTCTGTTGAGACAGGAAGTGACTCCTTAGCTCTGAATGAGAGCTGACCTTTGGAGAGACAGAGCAGTGTTCTTGAGTCTCCCAGGAGAGACTGACCAAGAGAACACACATCTCTGGAGCTGACCGGTCTTGAGCTCTGCCTAGCATAGCTGATTACAAGACACAGGGAAAACTTCTGAACCTGAATGCTGACACACCCTTAGGGAAGGGAGCTGAACCAGAGAAGATTTTCCCTCCAAGGAACAGATAAGACTTTCATTATTAAGAGACTGCTTATATCTGCTTATTTCATGCTATATGTTTTGGGGCTGCGAGACATGCTTTACTAAGGGAGATGTGAATTAATCGCATAGGATTTCACTAGAAATACTCCCAAGTGAATAGAAGATTTCCCCCCCCCCCCTGTGTTTGGATGATTTCCTGATGAAAAGGAAAAGGTACAATAAAGCCTATTATAATTTCACCTTATAAAAGCCTCCAATTGTGTACCTCTGTGAACGTCCGTCTACATATGGTGTCCGAAGTGAGATGAGAGGTGTCTTTGTAGTTAAAAAGGACCGGAGATTTTTATGTGAAATTTTTTTGTTATGCTTTTTGCCTACAAACAGTTTGAGCAACTTAGAAAATAAAAACCTCATGCAGCAGAGATCAGAGTTAAAGGGATATACACCACTGAAACCACACTGCACTGAAACTTACAAAAACCCAGAAGAGACTGCTGAAGTAGCTAAACCTTATTTTGCCTATCACAAAGTGTAATATGGTCATTGAAATAGGGGTTTTGCCTTTCAGCCATAGTCAGGGTTCAAGAAGTGAGTCAGCCCTTAAAAAGGGATAGGTGTTTGTTGTTTTCAAAAGTTTCGCTGAAGCAGTGAATACAGATGGTGACCCACGAGTGGTACTGATTTTGAAAATAAAGGTTTCCACACTGCATAGGGCTACCAGCTGTGAATGGAGTATATGCAGAAAAGTGTGAAAATTGATACAAGACTGTGCTGAAGCAGGGGAATTTTTAGCAAACAAATGCTGAGTGTAAAATTGGCCTATAGGCGAAAATGGGATTTCTGAACTGTGAAAAAGGATTTTCAAAGCCAATTGCTGAATGTTGAGTCACCCTGCCGGGAATGAAAGAAATAGTCCACTGCAAAGAATGTTTTTTTTTCTGCAAGTAAAAAAGTCTGCATATATATATATCTTGGGAGCAAAACAGACACCCAAAGTGTGAAGTGTGAATGCCATAATACCCAAAGATGAGACTGAAAATTACTGAACTCAGGCAGAAAACCAAATTCTGTTGTTGAAGCGGGGAGATTGTACCTAGCAAGTAAATGGTGTAAAGCAAACAGAAGTTATTTCCTAGCAACTACACATTCAGCATACCTAATGAGAGATTATACCTAGCAAGTAAATGGTGTAAAGCAAATAGACTTTTTTACCTAGCAACTGCACATCTTGTATACCTGATGAGAGAAAAATTCTACAGAGATGCCTGTGAGAGCTACGACCTCTACAAGCAAAATATGCCCACCTGTAGGACTACCACAATTGGGGGTTCTAGCAAATACAGTGGCAACAGCTGCAATAGCACCTCCTGAGGTCAGGAAGAAAATTACACCTGATAGCCTAAAAATGGAGGACAAGATGCATCGTTCCTGTAATGAACCCTACCCCACGGAAGAGTGGACCTTCCAGTCCAATAAAGAGGAAGACCTCTCTTACGGGGAACCCGAACTGAGTCACTCACAAAACACCCCAAGAATGGTGGGGGTGCCTTTACTCGGCACGAACAGAAAAGACCGATCCCTTTGATGACGAATATGATCAGCAGGAGACAGAGCGGGAGCAGCAGAACACCCAATATTTCTGTCAGCTAAAGCAACTGCAAGAAAAGCCTGGCGTATATAATGAAGCTGCTAAAGTATCAAATAAAGAAATAGACCCCAGTATTCCGGATGGGACGGAGTCATCCAAAACAAAGAAGCGGAAAAAGAAAAAGAAAAGCGGTTCTTCACTTACCGTGGAAGGAACAGACACGTCCGCAGATCCTGTGGAGAAAAAGGGGGACCGAGTTGCCCTGCAGCCTAGAGAAAATGGAGAATTCGTCCTGCGGTTAACCGAATATCCAGAGGGCCCAAGGCAGAAGTCGTGTACCCCAAAGAAGTGTCTGTCCGGTGCCAACAGTGAGGAACACTCAACCAACCATCCCAGGGAAGTGGAGCCGGAACCAGTGAGTGACGATCCCTTGACCAGCCCTGAAGATGCCCTGAAAAATGCCAGGCATGACTATGATATGCTCCGTGAACAATTGAAACAAAAGGAAGATGGTTACACAGAGCTACAGAAAAATAACGTGAGGCTACAAAAAGATGTGCTCACAATTTACTCTTTAGCCAGGACAGGATTGGACGATCTCAAGACTGAGCTAGATACTGCAAAGGCTACTATTTCCGCCATGGATGAAAAGCAGAGCCAATCTGATAAAATGGTGGCTACGCTAAAGCGGAAGTATGAGGAGGCACTGAAGCAGATGACAGTCTTCCAGCAAGAGGTTCACACTCTTCGTATAGAGCTGAATGCCTCACAACAGGAGATCAACAGTGTCCGGATAGAGGTGGACGTATCTCAGAAAGAGGTTCAGACACTCCGCAGAGCACTGGATGCCTCACATCATGAGACCAACAGCTGCCGCACAGACCTGGAAGTTTCCAGAAAGGAACTACACAGTCTCACTGAGGAGCTGGACATTGCTAAAGAAACTATTGGTAATCTTGATACAGATCTCAAAGTCTCTCAGAAGGAGCTTCAGACCCTCAACCTAGAGAAGGAAGTCTCACGCCAGGAGATTGTCATTCTCAAAGCAGATGTGCGTAAATGGAAGGAGGACTGCAAAGAAGCCCTGAAGAATACAGAGACTGAAAAAGGAGAAAATTCAAGATTAAAAAGAGAAAACTTAAAACTGAAAGAAGAAAATTTTCAGTTGACAGAAGAAGTCAAGGAAAAGTTTGAAGCAGAGCACCGACTGCAGAACCAACTGCAAGGTCTGCGTACGCACCTCGAGAAGGCAGAGGAGAAGCAGCGAACTCTGCAGGATGACAATCTGCAGGCTGTTAAATAAATTCAAGTGCTGCAGGAACGTCTGATGACCCAGTATGTCCCCGCAAAGCAGCATGAGAAACTGAAGGCTACCCTGAGCATCACCAAAGCAACGCTAAAAGCCAAGCTTAGAACCCAGGTAACGCGGCACAAAAGGGAGCAGAAGAAGGTCCAGAAACTGAAACAAGTAACTGTGGCCCAAGCAAAGAAGTTCATAGTGCTTCACAATGCAATAAAAATGTGGAGGCAAGCTCAGAGAAAGCAAAGCAGGCAGATAAATTCCCTGAGAAGAGACTTGCAAGACGCACTCAAAAAACAGGGATCTCTCGCTGATGAGATTTAAGTCCTACAAAGACAAGTATTGACCCTGACTAAGCGTCAGTATCCCACAGCCTCAAAAACCCATGAAGACAAGGGTACAGTGAGAGCTGGGAATACCGCTCATCTGAAAGACAAGGTTGCAAAATTTGAACCACCTAAACAAGCACTAGCAAAACCTTCAGCCACCCAGCAGGCAACAAAAGAAGGTACACGTGCTGAATTTAAACCAGAAAAATCCTTAGCTGATGAAGCTGAAAAGATGGGACATTCTCTGGAAGTGGGTGTGGAATTGCAACTTAATCTAAAAGGGGCTGAACTAGCAACCCCATTGAGTGGGAAAAGGGCAGAGAGACAGCTTCAAGAGCGGAAAACTGAAAGGGCTGTTTTTAAACACTCTGCAACTGCTGCCATACAGGATGCCTACAATAAGACGAGCACCCGACGCGAGGGAAATCTCATGACCGCGCACGTAGAAAAAAGACTATACTTGGAGAAAGTCCTCCTCGAGCGACTGAGGGGTGCTGATCTCAAACACCTTCAGGAGGAGACACGAATAAACTGGAGAAAGGGCTCCAATCCCAACAGGACCGAGGGTTCTCTTCCTCCATCCACTCTCATTCAAGTCACTGAGATATCTAGAATGAGAGTGGAAGGATGGGCTTTGGCCGTGGCAAGCCCGAGCTTCCCACAAACAGGGGAGGTATGTAACAGGGGAGTAATCCCTGTTCAAGTAATGTGCCTTTAATCTAGCAGTGTGGTGGTTAACTGCTGGTAGTCAATTAATAAACACCACCTGCCTGATCTAGATTGCTTACATAAGCCTGTCTGTTGAGACAGGAAGTGACTACTTAGCTCTGAATGAGAGCTGACCTTTGGAGAGACAGAGCAGTGTTCTTGAGTCTCCCAGGAGAGACTGACCAAGAGAACACACATCTCTGGAGCTGACCGGTCTTGAGCTCTGCCCAGCATAGCTGATTACAAGACACAGGGAAAACTTCTGAACCTGAATGCTGACACACCCTGAGGAAAGGGAGCTGAACCAGAGAAGATTTTCCCTCCAAGGAACAGATAAGACTTTCATTATTAAGAGACTGCTTATATCTGCTTATTTCATGCTATATGTTTTGGGGCTGCGAGACATGCTTTACTAAGGGAGATGTGAATTAATTGCATAGGATTTCACTAGAAATACTCCCAAGTGAATTGAAGATTTCCCCCCCCCCCTGTGTTTGGATGATTTCCTGATGAAAAGGAAAAGGCACAATAAAGCCTATTATAATTTCAACTTATAAAAGCCTCCAATTGTGTACCTCTGTGAACGTCCGTCTACAGGCTGACTCACTTCTTGAACCCTGACTATGGCTAGAAGGCAAAACCCCTATTTCAATGACCATATTACACTTTGTGATAGGCAAATAAAGGTTTACCTGCTTCAGCAGTCTCTCTCTCTCTCTCCTCTTGGGATTGGGGAAAAGAGTCCATCTGTGGTTTTGTAAGTTTTCAGTGATGTGTATCACTTTAACTCTGATGTCTGCTGCATGTGATTTTTTTTTTTTTTAAGTTGCTCAGACTGTTTTTAGGCAAAAAGCATAAAAAAAATTTCACATAAAAAATATCCGGTCCTTTTTAACTTCAAAGACACCTCTCGTCCCACTTCGGACACCATATGTAGGTGGACGCTCACGGAGGTATGCAAGGGAGACTGATTAGGGTGAAATTAAATAAGCCTTTTATTGCGCCTTTTCCTTAACATCAGGAAACCATCCAAACAAGGGGTAAACAAAGCTTCTATTCACTTGGGAGTATTTCTAGTGAAATACTATGCGGTTCACAACTCCCTTAGATAAGCATGTCTCCCAGCCCCAAACATATAGCATGAAATGAACAGATATAAAAAGTCTTGTAAATAAAAGTCTTATCTGTTCCTTGTGGTTTGGAGGGAAAATCTTCTCTGTCCCTGGTTCAGCTCCCTTTTCCTCAGGGTGTGTCAGCATTCAGGTTTAGAAGTTCCCCTGTGTCTTGAAAGCAGCTCTGCTATTTCTTCTGGCAGGGCTCAAGACAAGTGTCCCTTCCTTGGTTCAGCCTAGTTATGGACTAAGGAATCTCTGCTCTGTCTCCAAAGTTCAGCTCAGGTGTGAGCAAAGGAGTCTCACTTCCTGTCTCAAAAGACAGGCTTTTGTAAGCAATCTAATCAGGCAGGTGGTGTTTGTTAATTGACTACCAGCAGTTAACCACCACACTGCTGGATTAGAGGCACATTACTTGAACAGGGATAACTCCCCTGTTACACATGGCTTCCGTCTCGGGCAACGAGAGGGGGTAGGATTTGGATTTGGGCAAAGTGTATCCAGGTAGCAGGTCTATCGGACAGTCGTATGAACGATGAGGGGGTAGGAGCTCAGATTGCGTCTTGCTAAAAACATCCAAAAATTCTGCGTAAGGGGAGGGTAAATCCCTTTTAGGATTGGATGTGTTAGCTAGTAAATGAGACGGACGTTCCGTAGATGAAGAAGATTCCTCTGACCTTGACCTCCAGACAATGGGATTAGGAGATACCCAATCGATGTGCGGATTGTGCTTCTGCAACCAGGGCAGGCCAAGCGTGACCGGTGTACCCGGAGCATGAATCACGTCAAAGTCCAGGGTTTCCTTGTGGGAGTGAGAAGAAAGGGTGATGGGTCCGGTCTCCAAGGAGATATATGCCGGGGTGAGTGGCCGATTATCAATCCCGACCAAGGCAACGGGAGACCTCTTCTTAGAAAGTGGGATCTAAATTTGTTCAGAGAAGGTCTGGTCCATGAAGTTCCCTCCTGCGCCGGAAATCGATAAATGCTGCTGTGGAGGTGCGGAAGGTAGGACCAGAGAGGGAAACGGGAATGGTCAATTTTTTTGGAAGTTCCCTCCTGGAAATGGGACGAGAAGATTTAGCACCCAGAGAGAGCCCCTTCATACTCACTGGGTTTGGTCGTTTCCCGGAGACCGTGGACAGTCACGAGTCCAATGCTCAGAAGATCCGCAATGGTAACACGACTCTCCGGTTGGGCGCAATTGTCGTGAGTGTACTCGAGGACGCTTCCAGAGCGGGCAGCGGGGAGAAGGCGGGTCCCGAGGTAGTAGAGAACCTGGAGAGAGGAGCATGGAAAGGAGTAGACCCGGGTTGCTGGCACTGAGCGCGGCGTACCTGAAGTCGCTGATCCATATGAATGGCTTGGGAGATAAGGTCCTCCAGAAGTCCTGGCCTGGGTTGAGAAGCAAGTTCGTCCTTCACTGAATCCGATAAGCCTCTCCAGAAGGCAGAAACTAAAGCCTCCTGATCCATTCGCGTCTCAGCTGCTATGGTCCTGAACTCCAAGGCGTATTGGGACACAGGCCGACGTCCCTGTGAGAGCTGCAGCAGGGAGTCAGAAGCAGTCTCTTGGCGTGCGGGGGTATCGAAGACATGTCGGAAATCTCGTCTAAAGGCTGCGTAATCACGTGTAATATCGGGACGTAGTTCCCAGATCGGGGAGGCCCATGCCAGTGCATTACCTGTGAGCAGGCTGTAAACGTAAGCCACCTTTTTACGACCAGTGGAATACTGTTGCGGAGCCATCTCGAACTGGATCTCGCATTGATTGAGAAAACCATGACAGGCGTGCGGATCCCCCACGTAGGGCTTCGGAGCCGGAATCTTCGAACCTGGGGACGAAGCCACAGGTGGTGCCTGAAGAGAAAGGTCATGTACCTGTTGAGAGAGGAGAGCCACTTGATCTGTTAAGGCCTGGATTTGTTGGTACATGGCTGTCATCATAGAGGCCATGTCAGTCTGGTCGGCGTCTTGTGGGCTCGATATAATGTTACGCCGGTGCTGCCCGCAGACCAGACCCGTCCCTTATACTGAGGTGTGGGACGTATATGAGCACGCAACCGCAGCAAAAGGAGCGTGTCCTGAGTGTGGTGTTTTAGGCGTTGCCAGGCCAGGTGGTGTTTAGCTTTAGCAATACTTGCCGGTACCGGTAAAGAAGTTCCGTCGTCGTTGCCGTTAGCCAAGGTCAGGGATTGGAGAATTCCGGATGGTCGGTGTCCAAGCAGGGAGCAAGAGCCAGAGATAGACGTCCGCCAAGCCAAGTTGTGACCTGAGTAAGTAAAGAGAGAAAGTGCCAGCGTAGTGATCCACAAGTGGAGACTATGTTGAGCGATGTGGGAATGGCAGGACAGGCATAATATAGTGAGGCTGGCGAATGGGAAGAGGGGGCAGACCTGGAGGAGTGCATGGAGCTGTCCAGGAGAGGTCCCCTTGATTGGCAGGCAGGTGAGCTAGTTTAACCTGGGAAAATAGCTTGTTAGTCAATTGGGGGCGTGGTTTCACTGCTAGAGCAGTGAATAAATTATCTTCACCCGGTTCCGGGACAAATGGCAGCCGCATGAGGAAGAGGCGGCCGCGGAGCAGAGGCGGACCTCAGGAGGCAGCGGGGAACCCCCAGGGCAGTGCGAGGTGACCAGCGTTGGTGAGGGGGGCGCACCACGGCAGCAGTAGGTAATGAAGGTGAAGAGGGGTCGCGCTGTGAGCGCCGCGATCCCCGAATCCTCACACTCCATTCCTGAAGGGCCAATTTGACGGCCAAAAGTTCCCTGTTGCCCACGTCATAGTTCCTCTCAGCTGGAGAAAATTTCTTAGAGTAAAACCCACAAAAGTGGAGTTTCTCCTGGGGAGAAAATCTCTGGGATAGGACTGCGCCGGCCCCGCTGTCCGAGGCGTCTACCTCCAGGACAAAAGGAAAATTGGTGTCTGGGTGTCGGAGGATGGGAGCAGAGACAAATGCTTGTTTCAAAGTTTTGAAAGCCGTGAGTGCCTTAGGTGACCAGGCCGAAGGATCGGCTCCTTTTTGGGTAAGTGCTGTGATCAGAGCGATGATGGTGGAGAAATTGAGAGTAAATTTCCGGTAATAGTTGGAAAACCCTAGAAACCGCTGAATGGATTTGAGGGAATCGGGTTGTGGCCAGTCCACTACGGCTTTAAGTTTCTCTGGGTCCATGGCAAATCCCTTGTTGGAAATAATATACCCAAGAAAAGAGGTGGAAGACTGGTGAAAAAGACACTTCTCCATCTTGGTAAACAAGCGGTTCTCTCGAAGGCGGGAGAGTACGAACTTCGTATGGGAGATATGATCCTGTAGATTCTTAGAAAAAATAAGAATGTCGTCCAGATAAATAATAACAAAAAGGTTAAGGACATCTCGAAAAATGTCATTGATCAAGTCCTGGAAGACCGCCGGAGCGTTGCATAGGCCGAAGGGCATCACAAGATTTTCGTAGTGGCCACTACAGGTGTTGAAGGCGGTCTTCCATTCGTCACCTTTCCGGATGCGAATGAGATTATATGCCCCGTGGAGGTCTATCTTGGTAAACAGGTTAGCACCTTGAAGTCTGTCAAAGAGTTCAGAGATGAGTGGGAGTGGGTAACGGTTCTTCACCGTGATGCGGTTCAGTCCCCTGTAGTCAATACATGGTTTGAGAGTACCGTCCTTCTTCTTAACAAAGAAGAATCCAGCCCCCGCAGGCGAAGTGGAATGCCGTATGAAGCCCTGCTTCAAGTTCTCGCGAATATATTCGTCCATGGCTTCCGTCTCCGGCAGAGAAAGGGGGTAGGATTTGGATTTGGGCAAAGTGTATCCAGGTACCAAGTCGATCGGACAATCATACGATCTGTGAGGGGGTAGTAGCTCGGATTGAGTCTTGCTGAAAACATCCAGAAAATCAGTGTACGGAGCGGGTAAATCTCCCTTAGGGTTGGATGTATTGGGCAGCAGTTGAGGCAGAAGTACAGCTGGTGAAGATGACTCCTCTGACCTTGACCTGCAGATAATGGGATCTTGGGATGTCCAGTTGATGTGAGGATTGTGCTTCTGCAACCAAGGTAAGCCAAGGGTGACTGGTGTTCCGGGAGCATGAATTACATCAAAGGCCAGGGTCTCCTTGTGGGAATGAGAGGAAAGTATGAGGGGGCAAGTCTCCAAGGAAATGTATGCCGGGGTGAGCAGACGATCGTCGATCCCGACCAAGGCAATGGGAGACTTCTTCCTAACGAGTGGAATCTGGTTCTGTTCAGAGAAGGTTTGGTCCACGAAATTTCCTCCGCCGGAATCGATAAATGCCGCAGTGGAGGTGCGGAAGGTAGGACCTGAGAGGGAGACGGGAATGGTCAACTTTTTGGGAAGGTCCTTCCTGGAAAGGGGACAAGGAGATTTAGCACCCAAGGAGAGCCCCTTCGTACTCACTGGGTTTGGTTGTTTCCTGGGCGTAGTGGACATTCGCGGATCAGATGCTCGGGGGATCCGCAGTAATAACACAACCCACTGGCTTGGCGAGCTTGTCGTATCGGTGCCCGGGGACGCTGGACTCCAAGTTGCATCGGCTCCGGAGCCTCCAGAGCAGGCAGCGGGGAGACGGCAGGTCCAGTGGTTGGAGAGAAGGCGCTGATCCACTCGATTGGCTTGGGAGATGAGTTCCTCCAGAAGCCCTGGCCTGAGTTGTGAGGCGAGCTCGTCTTTCACAGAATCCGTTAAGCCCCGCCAGAAGACTGAGACTAAAGCCTCCTGGTCCCTTCGTGCCTCAGCTGCTATGGTCCTGAACTCCAAGGCGTACTGGGCCACAGAACGATGTTCCTGAGAAAGCTCAAGCAAAGAGTCAGAGGCAGTTTCTTGCCGTGCGGGGGTATCGAATACTTGTCGGAAGTCTTGTCTGAATGCCGCGTAATCGTGGGTGATTTTGGGACTTGGCCAGCGCGTTCCCTGTGAGCAGGCTGTACATATATGCCACTTTCTTACGACCAGTGGAATACTGCTACGGGGCCATCTCAAACTGGATCTCGCATTGATTGAGAAAACCGCGACAGGCGTGCGGATCCCCCGCGTACGGTTTAGGTGCCGGGATCTTCGGGCCTGAGGTTGCAGTGGATACGGGTTCTGCCGACCAGCGGCGGTGTGGCCACAGGTGGTGCCTGAAATGAAAGATCTTGTACCTGTTGAGTGAGGAGAGCCATTTGATCAGTTAGGGCCTGGACTTGTTGATACATGGCCGTCATCATGGAGGCCATGTCAGTCTGGTCTGCGTCTTGTGGGCTCGACATAATGTTACGCCGGTGCTGCCCGCAGACCAGACTCGTCCCTTATACTGAGGTAGGGACGTATATGTGCACGCACCCGCAGCAGAAGGAGCGTGTCCGCAGTGTGGTGTTATGGCGTTGCCAGGCCAGGTGTGAATAGATGTAGCAATACTTGCCAGTACTGGTACAGAAGAGACGAAGTCGTTGCCGTTAGCCAAGGTCAGGGAGGGAGAGATCCGGGAGGTCGAGGTCCAAGCAGTAGTCGAGGGATGCAAGGTCAAGTGGGAGCCGGGGTCCAGAGCCAGAGAGGAATGTCCGCCAAGCCGGGTCGCAACCTGAATAACGAGGAGCAAAGGGAGAGCCAGAATAGACGTCCATAAGCAGAGGCTATGTCGAGCGATGTGGGAATGGCAAGACAGGCATTATATAGTGCGGCTGGCAAATAGGAAGAGCAGGCAGACCTGGAGGAGTGTATGGAGCTGTCCTGGATAGGGTGCCTAGAGAAGAATGCAGGTGAGCAGTCTTAGTGCATGATTGTAGGCTGTGTGTGTGTTGGGGGCGGGGCCTCACTGCAGGAGCAGTGAATAAATTAACTAGATCCGGCGCGCGCTCCGTAACGAGGGGGAGCGCGTGCCCGTGAGCAGCGGCAGCCGTCATAGCCCCAGCCGCCTGCGGAACAGCAGCCGCCCGCCCGGGACGAGGAGGGAGTCCCCTAACCACGGGGATCGGACGGGACTGGCGAGGGGGACGCCCTGCAGCAGCGGGCGCAACATGAGGTGAGGGGAGGTCACGCTGCGGCCGTCGTGACCCCCGAATCCTCACATGGATAAACCAATGCTGACCCACTATTGAAACCACTGCTGAAAAATAAATAACAGGGCAGGAAATCACTGTGACAACACAACAGTGATAATGACAGAGACCACGCAACAAAATATCAATATATTGCAGGACAATAGACCGCAGCAGCGGTAGGCAATACACACTTACAGGAACAACCCTAAAATAGGGCATGTATCAAGGCAGAAAGTGTCCTGGTAGTGGGGGTGGGTGTTCTAACTGGTGACGCTGGTAGTGCAGAGGCTTCGCTCCGTCTTGCGGCTCTTACAGCACTTCCGGGTACATCCAGACAATCTTGTTTACGGGTTTCTTTAATGAATGTTACCAGCTAAGTTCACCATCACGTCTTTTACAATTACATATGAATGACTATCCAATACAGCAATCTTGCAGTGTTTGAGTAAAGACGATAGATCAAGGTAGAGAACTTCCAGCCTAATATCTTGGGTCTTTTTTAGTGTTCAAGAAGTATAAAGATCTCAGCTCAACGTGTAGCTCTTGCAGTAAAATGGATCTAAACATAGCAATGTGATGTTTAGATCGCGGAGAGCAGAGGAGCCGCAAGACGCAGCGAACCCTCTGCAGTACCAGCGTCACCAGTTGGAACACCCACCCCCTCTACCAGGACGCTTTTTGCCTTGATACATGCCCTATTTTAGGGTTGTTCCTGTAAGTGTGTATTGCCTACCGCTGCTGCGGTCTATTGTCCTGCAATATATTGATTTTTTGTTGCTCTTCACCTCATTTGAGTGGTCTCTGTCATTATCACTGTTGTGTCGTCACAGTGATTTCCTGCCCTGTTATTTATTTTTCAGCAGTGGTTTCAATAGTGGGTCAGCATTGGTTTATCCACTTGCTCTACCTGTGCATCTGCTACTTCACCTATCTGTTTCACCTGCAGTAGGGAACTTTTTCATTTGTGCATCTCTGCTGCAAGGCTGTTTAGGATTAACCCTTTTAGACAGGGTTGCACTATTATTGTGTTTTGTTTGACATATTCCTATATCGATGAACTGCGCTCCCTGACTCCTGCACACCAAGGGCTGTAGCAACCCACAGGTAACGTCCTCGGCATCTTAGTCCGGGAGCATACTACGCAGGCTGCCAAAAACTTCTTCATGTCTTTGCGGATCTCTGGCCACCGAAAGATCCATTCAAGGAAATCACGTCTTCCAAACTCCCAGGTGACCAGCCGTCTTGGAGTTATGACCCCATTGCAAAACTTTACTTCGAAATTGGGGAGGGACAAATAGTTTGGACGAACAAGTGGATGTTGACCAGGGATCCTCTGTCTGAGCCTGTGAAATCTGTTGCAGAAGTGAAGATGAAGAAAAGTGACAGTGGCGCTCCCTCAGAATATATAAGCAAAAAAATGTGCTAGCTATAATAATCCCCCAATGGAGTAGGGGCTAAAATATAATAATTCAAAGAACAGGAATTTGAAACATAAATATTGATACTGGCCCATAAAATGCAGCTGCTCAATCAGGAAGGATCATCCCTTGATTCTTAGTGGACATGAGAGAGTTGTGGAGATGAGCGCATACAAAAGAAGGGAAGAAATAAAATAAAATATAATAAATGATGTTGTACAAACGTGAATGCTTGTGGGAAAGGGGATGGTGAGTAGTGAGTATATAACCAATAGAGAATCAAAATATACTCACACGGGCATGTGTGAGTAAAGTGCACTTAAGGTTTCTTTAGACACTGTCAGGTGCTTCCTTCCGTCAGTGGATGTCCTCAGTCACTGGGTTGCACTTGTTCACAGTAGACCCAGAGGGGGAAGACCACAGGCAGAAGAGAGTAAAATGACCCGATGTAATCGTCTAGTTAAGGCCTATCGGTAGGGGCCAATCCAGCACTGCCGATACTTTCGCACGATCAATCTCAAATCCAAGGGAGGAGATTAAGTATCCGAGGAAGGAAATCTTCTTCTGTTCAAACTAACACTTCTCGAGCTTGGCAAAAAGGGAGTGATCCCGAAGTCGTTGGAGAACCTGTCTAACCTGTGCCCGATGTTCAGAGAAAGAAGTGGAAACAATAAGGATATCGTCCAGATATACCACGAGAAATCAATCAAGTAGATCCCGGAAAATCTCATTGATGACATTTTGAAATACGGCCGGTGTGTTGCAAAACCCGAAAGGCGTGACCAAGTATTCATAGTGGCCATCTTGGGTATTAAAGGCTGTCTTCCACTCATCACCTTCTCTGTTCCTAATTAAACTGTAAGCTCCTCGAAGATCCAGTTTGGTGAAGATCGTAGCCTTGCGTATGTGGTCGAAAAGTTCAGAGATGAGGGGTAGGTGATACCGATTTTTTTACAGTGATTTTATTTAGGCCTCTATAATCAATACATGGCCTGAGAGAAGCGTCCATTTTGGAAACAAAGAAGAAACCTGCACCAGCGGGGGAACTTGATTTGCAAATAAACCCTTGCTGGAGGTTCTCTGAATTGTATTCCCGCATTGTCCTGGTTTCTTGTTCTGAAAGGGGGTAAGTGCGACCTCGAGAAGGGATGGCCCCTGGGAGCAGATCGATGGCACAATCATAAGGTCGGTGTGGTGGTAACTCATCTGCCTATTTTTTGTCGAATACATCAGCAAAGTCCTGGTAGAAAACTGGAAGGCATGATGAGGAAGTTTCCATGGGTAGCCGAACCTCGGAGATGGTGTGAGACACCGGAAGACAAGATCCATGGCAATATTGTCCCCAAGCTGTCACTTGACTGCTTGTCCAGTCGATTTTGGGGTTGTGATGCCACAACCAGGGAAGGCCTAGGACCATGGGAGTTGAGGGAGAGCAAATGACATAAAAAGAAAGTGTTTCTTTGTGAAGTGCCCCAACCAAAACCAGCAACGGATTAGTCTCGTGGGTGATGGTCCCAGGTATCAAGGGTCTTCCACCAATGGCAACTACCACTAGTGGAATCTCAGTGCAGAGAGAAATGGAGTGAATTTCTATAAATGCATGATCAATGAAATTTCCTGCGGCTCCCAAATCCTCAAAAGCCTGAGTGAAGATGGAGGCTGGTTCCCAGGAGAGTGAAACCAGCAGGAGGAGCCGTGAAGGTTGTGGTGTAGGAAGAATAGAAGAAATGTCCAGAGAATATTCCTCCATCTTCACTGGGCATTGGGGTTTTACTGATTTAGGACAGTTTTGGACACAATGACCTTTGAGCCCACAGTACAGGCACAGCCCCATGGTTCGTCTCCTAGTTCTCTCCTGCTCAGGTAATTGCATCGGTTCCTCATCTGGACGAAATGCGGTAAGAGGAGTGTTGAAATGAGGAGCTACTCGAATTGTTGGGGTTTTGGAGAGTGGTCTCGCTCGGTCTGCCGTTCTCGTATCCGGAGGTCCATTCTGATACAGAGGCCAATTAGTTCCTCCAGATTTTGGGAATGTCCCGGCAAGTCAGTTCATCCTTTAAATGCTCAGAAAGCCCCTGCCAAAATGCTGCCACCAGAGCTTCATTATTCCAGCCCGTCTCCGCAGCAAGGGTTCGGAACTCAATGGCATACTGGCCTGCGGTACGTGTCCCTTGTCGGATTTGAAGGAATGAAGCAGAAGCTGAGGGCACGTGACCAGGGGCATTGAAGACTCTTTTAAATGTCTGGATATGGACAATGGAGTCATTTATCAGTGGCGATTCTCTCTCCCAGAGAGGGGAAACCCATTCGTTACTAGGGAAAAAACCGTAGGCTACCCTGGATCAGTGAGTGCCGAACATGGAGGACTGTAGTTCGAACTGAATTGAGCACTGGTTCAGAAAACCTCTACAAGGAATAGGGTCTGGATCTGTGGTTCCCTGGGCGAAGGGGTGACAGAGCTGGCGCCAGAGAGGATTCTGGTAAGGGCAGTGCAGGGGTAGAACCCACCTGGAGTGTCCAGCTGGGTAAAAATGTCCTGAAATCTGCTTAAAATGAGTGCCAGCTGTTGGTTTTGCAGGGCGAGGTGTGTCTCATGATCTCTGAGTAGTTCCCCTTGGAGAAATACAGCTGGCACTACAGTACCTCAGCAGGGTCCATGTTTGGCTGAGCAAAATGTGACGGTGCTCGTCTCGATTCAAGAAGTAGACCCGCAGGGCTGATTTAGGAATGCAGAATAACCAACCAGAGCCCAGGGACAGAGCCCTGTTAGAGAATCCGTAGTCAGTAGAGGTCAAGGCTGGTGGCAGTAGTGCAGAGTCCAGGCGACAGGTAAAAGGTTAGGGCAGGTGGAAGGCAGAGAGGTCGGAGCCACAGTCCGGGTTCAGCAACAGGGATTCCAAATAGGCGAAAGGGTAATCCGTGACAACGAAGATGAATCGGAGCCGCAGCAAACAGGACTTTGTTCTGCGACTCCCACTGGGAACTGCAGCCTTAAGTAGCAGGCTGCCAGTAACGAAAATGGCCGGACAGAGGAGAAAGGGCAGGCAAGCTGGAAAACCCAAACTGCAGTAAACCCGGCACGGATTCGGCAGAATCCTTACAGTGTGTGAGTCAGTGTGTATGTGTGATAGTCAGTGTATATGTATGATAGACACTGTATATGTGTGAGAGTTACTGTGTATGTGTAAGAGTGACTATGTATGTGTGAGAGTCACTGTGTATGGGTGATAGTCAGTGTGTATGTGTGATAGTGACTGTGTATATATGGGAGGCTCTTGGTCAGTGTACTGTCTCTTACACAGAGTTGGGACGTGGTCTGACAGAACCCCAGATTCGTGTGGTTTGCTTGCAGACGCTCCTCGCCCTCCAGTACCTGCACGATCACAAAATCATCCACAGGGACTTAAAGGCCGGTAATATCCTGCTTACCCAGCAGGGCGACATCAGACTGGGTGAGTATGGTCAAACTGACACCTCTTGTGTAATGAGGGGGCCTCAATTACTGCTCTCTTGGACCCAGATGTATTAAGCTCCATTAGGCGATTTAACTAGGGTGACCAGATGTCCCAGTGTGGCTGCGACAGTCCTGGTTTTTCGAGCGGTGTCCCAACTTTTTGGGGCTCTGCACTGGTTTTAGGATCCCCCTGGTGAGCACCGACTGCATGTACGAAGAGCTCTTGCCAACCGCGCCTGCACGATTGGCACTTGCCGGCTGTTCTTGCACATGCGCAATCAGCAAGCCCCGATCGCGCATGCGTAACCAGCAAACGGCATTCACGCATGCGCAGTCAGCAAGTACTGATTGCACATGCGCACGAGCAGCCGGGAAGTGCCGATAGCGCATGCGCGGCTGGTAAGCGCTCATGCATGACATTTGTCCTGGTTTTTGCCGGGACAAATCTGGTCACTCTAGATTTGATCTAATGTTAAACTAACCTACCGTTAATCATAACGTCTAACCACTAAAAAGAATAACTGAATGTTAATCCAGTGTTACTGATTGAAAAAACATATGGTTAAATGTATCCGGCCGTTAGTGCTAATGATATGCCTTCCCCCTGTAACTCTCGCTGACCGGCTCCCTAGGGAGGTTAGATCGGTGTAGTTGTGTATTGAACATCAACAACAATTTACCTTGTCTCAGGGTGTTGGATGTTGTTGGCTGGGCAATGGAAACGATGGGCACCAGGAGTTTTTATAGTACAACTTCAACCTTTATTCATGTTCCCAGGCTTGGAAACTCTGCATTCACATTTACAATAAGATTGACATTCTCTCTTTCTCTCTCCCTCTCGTCATTGTAAACTAGTTGCTAAACTAGGGTTTTGTCATTGTTTAGCAACTGGGAGCAGACCCCTTAGTATGTGCACCTTTTAACGCTTTGTAGGGCAAAATAAAATGGGAGCTTTTAATCCAAGTAGTATCTACAGAGACTCGGGAAGTCAGTGGAAAGTTTGACGTCACAATGTTTGACTACTCTTTTATTTATAATCCCAGAGAACAAATACTCTTTTTACTAGCAAACTTGGTTTTTACTTTCCTTACTATAGAAAATGGAGTTAATTTTTAAGGCAATTTCTCTCACGTTTTGTGTTTGGGGCAGAAATATCAGTAAAACCTTTTGCAAATTTTATGAATCTAAGTGCAGTCCCGCTGCTTTTTACTCACTTTGGTGACAGAGCTGAAACGCATTGGCTCTCTTGTGCCAAAGGGGTTAAGCTACTTCAACTACTGAAACTGCGTTGGGTTTGTAGAACCGAGAGGGTAAGTAGGTTGTTGCTGGGGTGACCCTGGTGTCTTCGATGGTTTTTTTGGCAGCCGATTTCGGAGTCTCTGCGGTGAACTCCCAGACACTGCAACGTCGGAGCTCCTTCATCGGGACCCCTTACTGGTGAGTCCTGCATCCCCATCATACGACACCCACAACCCAGGTTTACAGGGGGCATTATTTACTAAAGTCTCCTGGATGCAAAATGGGAGAAAAACCAGTGCATAAAACAGCATCAGATTTATCAAAGGGAAATCTCCAGTTGCTTTCAATGCTCCAGTTTTGCAGCCGGGAGACTTTAGTAAATACAACCCTTTAGTGTTACAGACCTCTCCGTGTCCCTGCAGGATGGCTCCGGAGGTTGTGATGTGTGAGACTTGTAAGGACACCCCTTATGACTACAAGGCTGACATGTGGTCTCTGGGGATCACTCTGATTGAGCTGGCTGAGAGGGATCCCCCAAATCATGAGCTGAACCCCACTCGTGTTCTGCTGAGGATCATAAAGTCCCAGCCCCCGCGCCTGAGGGATCCCCAGACATGGTGAGTCAACGACTTCCACCCATATATACAAACACAGCGTGCCATATTTACTAAGCAGTACTAAGCCATAAGACACAATGGCCCAGATCCACAGAAGTTGGTTACTGACTGAAGAATGTGCTTTCCTATCTTAATGCCTCATTAAATGTTTTCATGTATCTTCAAAGCTCAATAACATTAGGTTAAGGCCTCTTTTCGTCCGGTAAGAAAACTTAACATGAAGTACAATATATATAGAGTAGACCGCACTCTCTAGAATATATAAATGAAATTGCAGGGTGCCAACGGGACTTGGGGTACCCAAACCCCCTAACCAATACTACCACACAAAAAGTCCCAGCACACACTGTCTAACGAAGAATGGTACTATGGATTATGTCACTGAAAGATATTTAATGTGAACAAAAGATAATGCAGAGAGTGATGCAACGCAGTAGTAACATAATGCAACAACAATGATAATGGGGTAAATACAATAGGAAAAGGGACAGGGTGGTGGGGGGAAACAGAAACAAATAAATACACCAGGGGTAGGTTCACAAGGGGGGCAACGTAACGTTTCAGGGGGATACCCCTTTCTCAAGCCCGTTCCCTCAGGTCTGGAATGACCATGAGGTACTTCCCTTTATCCCTACTGCCCCAATGTCTAATGAAGAACTCAGAACAAAAGTGAGCACACCACTTAAGGAGGAGAGCTGATTTCAGAGAGAGAAAGGGTCCATTCCTTAGTACCATTCTTCGTTAGACAGTGTGTGCTGGGACTTTTTGTGTGGGAAAACTTAACATGGTGGCAAGCCTATGCAATAACCTCTCCTTGCCTTCCCCAAAGGAGTGTTACGTTGAGGTAGTGTTATTTAGGCATAAGCGCTCAGTATGGTTGGGGTACCTTTCTCAGGGTGCTGGCATCCGTGCAAGCTGGTGTAGTAAGCGTTGATGAAACGAAAGGCACCAGAAACTTTATTTAGACAAATAGTTCTTTATTTATTATTGTAGGTGTAACACAGTTTGCCCCCCCCCCCCCCTGTGTAGGATTCTAAGGGTAGAATGACCCTGACACAGGACACACATACAGTAACCAATACACCGGAGTATATATATAACAGTTTACTGAATATGCATAACAATATAACCATCACATCAGCAAGGTGTCACTTTATAACACTAATAGGCACAACTACCCGGTCACCTCACAGGGCTTTCTACCCCACACCTAATTTCCCCAAAATTCACCAATAGTCCCGAAACCCCACCCAAGTGTGGAACAGCGCTTCCCACTAAGATGAAGTGTATAGGTGGTGCACTTGGTGATTTGGATGGTACCTGCCCAGTGTTCCTGCACCCGGGTACTGCAAAACTGAAAAGGACCCGTCTGTGTCCATCGCCGAAGCCTCAGTGATGGCGTCCTCCTCCTGGTGTATGGTCTCCCTCCGATGACCTCACTGCTCAAACAGTCTCTGTCTCTGCTACTGCAGAGAATGATTCCCTTCAACACTGATCCTTCTTGTCAGAGCACGCAGCACTGCAGCTGTGTCCCTGATCATACACACTGCTAAGGGCAGGGTCCCTACCTAAGGGGCATTCCCTACTGCAGCACAAACTGAAAGGTGAGTTGGGCCTAGCTGGGGCCTAGGGGTAGCCTAGTGTAGGAGCACTTGCTCCCTATACACACTACCTCCCCCTACCTTATCCTAGCACCAACTGACATTCTCACTCAGCGCAACAATGTATCCATTCCCTGCTGCAGGGAATCTGTGAGCCCTATTGGCTGCAATGCAGCAGGTGATAGGAGTGAAAGGGCAGTCCCCAGAGGCTTCTGGGTATTGTAGTCCCTTAGTGACCTCTTTTACATTATGGCCACGTGCGCGAGCTGCACTGCGCATGCGCAAGTCTGTAATGGCCGCCGCTGCTAACTGCACATGCGCGACCTTGGGGAACCCCTGCGCTACAGAGCACCATCTCTGCCAAACCTCCCTCTTAATAATGGCCGCCGCAACTCTGCTGCGCATGTGCCAGCCTCCGCGCATGCGCGAACATAACAAAGATGGCGGCGCCCTGCCTCAGACGTCACCGTGAGGCCCCGGCGACACGCTCGCCCCTGCAGCTGCCTGACATACCGCGGGGGTCCCCGCCACAGAGCGGAGGTACGGGGGCACCAGGGGAACCCTGCTACATTGGCATTCATAATTCTTCCCTGGAAGCTCAGACAGCACTTCAGGGAGGCACATTGCTTGTCATCTTTCCATGCATTTCAGGTGGATAAATGGCAATCCCTTGCAAGTGGATATGAGGTTTGCTAGCAGCCTACCAGGACTCTATGCAGGAGTGCACCTTCTATCGAGGACCCCAAATCCTGTCATTCTGTACAGGTCCCTCCTAGTCCCTACTTTGGCTTGCCAGTGTGCTATTTGGGCCTATATGACCCTATATGATACTCTGAGGTCCTTCTCGATGAATCCCCTGGCATGGGTATCATGCACATCCTCTTTGTTGGGCATTTGTGGCCCTGTCTTCAGAAGGGGACACTTTCCTTAACAAAAAATAATAAGAGGTGACCATTCATTCTAAACACAGTTATACATTCAAAGGACAGATAATATGTACAGTGAGGCTCCTCTCCTCTTGTCCTCCAGGAACCTAGGGTCTAGAAGCTTCTGCGGCCCTATTTATACCTCTCTGTAAGCTCACCATCTCCCTGGATACAGGGGGAGGGGATTTGAATATTGCTTGGTAATTTGCCTCAGGTGACAAATTAAGCACCTTCCAGAAGATGGGCGTGGCTAGGCCTCTGCTGAGTTACTTTGCACCATAATATGTGAATGGGCGCAGTATCTTGCAAAACCCATGCAGTTAACCCTTTAGGAGCCATAACCCGCTAACTACACAAAGTAATTCCAGAGGGGGTGGGCGGGTTACACTAATCACATATACAGCGGCTGTTGTTTTTGCCTTAATTAGCTTTGTTGATTTGTATTAACCTCAGGAAAAATAACATCCGGTAATGATTCTGGTAACGGGACGCTATGAGCCCTGCGTTAATGGACCTCCGTGGATCTGGCCCTATGGGTCATATTTACTTAGCAGTCTTCTACCATAAAGCACCTTTCCACACTGGAAGACATCTTACAACCCATCTGAGACAGTATGGTGGTCACTTAGGAAGGTCTTCCAGCTGAGGCAAAATAAACTGCACCAATTTTATTAAGGAAACAGAAAATGGGGTTTTCTGCTTTAATAAATGTGGTGCAATATTTTTGCCCTAACTTTACCTTGGTTTTGCAGCGTTAAGTGACCCCCCATTGTGAATCAGTAATGCCCCCCATATATGAGGCTAACCTCTTGGTTGGAGGGGATGTACACACCCACAATGTCTATAGGCCTGTGACTGGTACTGGGTTTATGTTGCTGTTTATGTTGCTTGTTTACCTTTGGTAGCTAGCAATGGTATTTAGTGCATTACATAATGAAGCTGTGGCTGTTCTTTATCCAAACCATGCGTTCTGTTTTTTGGGGGGTTTGGTGGGATGGCCTAGATGTAAAAGCTTATGATAAAAAGCCATTATTTCACAAGGCCGTGTGTTCATTTTTTAGGGGGGTTTCTGTTTCTTCTGAATCCTCCCAGGTCTCAGGACTTTAACGATTTCCTGGAGAGATGTCTGCAGAGGAGCCCACAGGATCGATCTACAGCCAGCCAGCTTCTCCAGGTCAGTAAATGAGGGGTGGGGGGTGGACAGAAGCAGATTTCAAAATCCGCCACCCCTAGGTCGGCCGCCTCCTTTCTTCCGCCATCCTGCTCCTTTGGAAACCCAGCGTCAAATGATGCCGTGGACATCACCAATGTGACAATTGCATGGTGGCGCGTTCCCATGGAAAAGCGACATCATGACGTCATTTGACGTTGCGCTGTCACGTTGCCATGACTACGAGACGCCGTGTGATGTGACATTGGGGACGTCTGCAGCATCATTTGACGCTGGGATTGAAAAGGAGCAGGAGGGCGGCAGAAAGAAAGCGGCTGACACAGGCGGGTACCTTCTCAGTAGGGCCGATAGGCCCGAGAGCGCAGCAAAATTATATGAGTGAAAATTTTTGCCGCCCCAAAATTTTGCCGCTTTAGGCCTGGGAGTAATGGGAAATCTGACACTGGGGTTGAGCCCGAGCAGTGGGAACACAGAAAGATGTTAGTGGCACGTAAAGCAGACCCAGGCTGCTGTAAAAACTTACAGCTAGGGTGACTAGATGTCCCGGTTTTGTCGGGACAGTCCCGGTTTTTTCTCCCCTGTCCCGGTTGCTGGTCTGTCCCGGTAATGTCCCGGATTTTCTCCCTGGTCCCGTTTTCTGTGTTGGCGGCGCTGCACGAGTCGGCGGCGAGGAGGATGCAGCGGCAGCAGCGGGTAAGTATTTTGAGAATGCCCGGGGATTGGACTTCTTTAGTTAAACATGCCGGGCTGCAGGGGATTGGATGGTATGTCGGGGCGGGGCTTTGTCAAAAAAGCAGTCGCAGGGGCGGCCACGTGGCCTCCCGCTCTCCCTTGCCTTCTTTTCCCCGGCACTCCGGCCCTCCCTCCGACTCCCCGGTTCTCCCTTTGGTTCCCCGGTTCTCCCTTTGGCTCCACGGTTCTCCCCCTGGCTCTCCGGCCCTCCCTCTGGCTCCCCGGTCCTCCCTCTGGCTCCCCGGCTCTCCCTCCGGCACCGGTCCCCGGCTCTCCCTCCCCCCGGCATCTCTGCTCTCCCTCCACCTGGCACCCCGACTCGCTCTCTCCCTGGCACCCCGGCTCGCTCTCCCCCTGGCACCCCGGCTCGCTCCCCCCCCAGAGCCCGCTCCTCCCCCCCCAGAGTCCGCTCACAGCCGCTCGCTAGCAGTGCTGCTAGTGAGCGCATACCGCCTCCGCCGAATCAGCTGCCTCCGCCGAATCTGCAGCAGTCTGAGGTAGGATAGGGGGGGAGATGAAAGATGCAAGGGTGGGGGAGAGAGATGGAAGATGCAGGGGTGGGGGAGAGAGATGGAAGATGCAGGGGGGAGAGAGATGGGAGATGCAGGGGGGAGAGAGATGGGAGATGCAGGGGGAGAGAGATGAGAGATGCAGGGGGGAGAGAGATGGGAGATGCAGGTGGGGGGAGAGATAGGAGATGCAGGGGGGGAGATAGATGGGAGATGCAGGGGGGGAGAGAGATGGGAGATGCAGGGGGGAGAGAGATGGGAGATGCAGGGGGAGAGAGATGGGAGATGCAGGGGGAGAGAGATGGGAGATGCAGGGGGGGGGGGGAGAGACCTGTGCGGCACAATTTGTAAAAATATTTATGGGGTGGGAGTCTTTTAAAAATGTATTGGGTCGGTGGGGGTCTTTTAAAAATGTATTGGCGGGGGCGGGTATTTTTATTATGTATTTCGGGGTGGGGTTTTTTGGTATGTATTTTGTGGGGGGATTGAGTGAGCAGAGTGGGGTAATTGATGGAAGGTAGGGGCGAGTGAGAGGAGAGAGGGGGAGTGAGTGAGGAAAAGAGGGAGTAAGACAGGGGAGATAAATACATGTGAGGCGGGAGGGGGGAAGAGTGAGTGAGACGGAGGGGAGAGAGAAATTCATGGGTAGAGGGTGGAAAATAAAGGGGGCTCGTGAGGTGTGAAATTAACCTAAATCCGCCCTTATAGTGCGCGCGACAGTGACGCGACAGATGACGTCACCCGTCGCCGCTAGCGAAAGTTGTAATTCGCTTTCCGGCAACGTCGCAGGCGACCAGGTCTTTGATTGGTTCAGAGGCTGTCACATGTGGCCTCTGAAAAATCAAATTTGACCGGCTTCAGAAATTCGTGCCGCTCCCGTCGCTCCGCGCTTACTATAAGCGCACGCGACAGCGGCAATACATTTGTTTTGCCGCGATGTCGCATCGCCGGCACTATAAGCGCAGCCTAAGGCCGCACTTATAGTGCCGGCAAAGCTGACGTCATTCTGCGGTCGCTGGAAAAATCAAATTGAAGTGACTTCCAGCGATTGCGTTCAAGCCGTTACGCCGTCCTGTCGCTCCTACTATAATGGCACGCGACGGCGTAAATACATTTGTTTTGACACAACTTCGCCAGCACTATTAGCGCGGCCTAATGTGTATCAGCCAGATAGGGGTTCCCCGAGATTTATCCAAATACTTCAAGGGTTCCTACAAACAAAACATAGGTTGGGAATTACTGGCTTAGTCTATCTTCTTAATCCACCACCTAGCAGAGCTAATAAGTACTGTAAGTAACAACATATATTTATAACACACAACCCTATTTCCCCTATTTATTTTACAAATTGTAATATTATATACACAAGCCACAAGGTCAGGTCAGGAATGAGTAATGTCAAATTTTTAAAATGTCTTAATTTTAATTAATGCCTTCATTTTGATTTAATTTTAATTAATTATTTATTTAGTTTTAATGTCTTCATTATTTATATAATTTTAATTAATGTATGAATTTTTTATTAAGTACAGTAGAGATGAGAAATTACATTTCAGATTTCAGGCTGCAAAGTGGTTTGTTTTATTTTTTTCTGATAGTGAAATCCTCTATCCTCTATACACACAAACACACACTGCAGCCCCCACCTCTACACACACACACTGCAGGGCCCACCTCTGTATACAGAAACACACAGGTTGCCAACTTTTATTGAAGGCTAACCCGGAGATAACATTTTTTAGATCTTTTTATTATATATTTATTTATCTTGCCTTTGGCTGTATCCTCCCCTCCAAATTCCGTCAACATGGCTGCGCGACGTCACGTAATGCCTATTGCCATAACAACGAGCCGCTCGGTGACGTCACGCGGCATCAAGTTGACATGACAACGGGACGCATTATGGTGATGAGGCATCACGTGATGCCTCATTGTCATGGCAACATGTCACCGCCTGACGTTAGAGTGTCTCGTTGTCATGGCAACGGGGTGTGTGACGTGATGTACATTGTTTTATAAAAAAAAAACTTAAGTGTCCCGGTTTTTCATCTTGAAAATCTGGTCACCCTACTGCACCGACACACTTTATTCGAGCAAATACCCGGTATGTACCTGGCAAATACCTGGAATGCGCCGCTCCTCACCTCTGACAAGCCCCGTTGCATTTGCCTTCCCAGCCTGGGTTCATGCCTGGCTGACGGGCGGCTGATCTGTTAAATGATAATGATTAGGATTTAATAGGCTGCAATGCTTCGCGTGTCTACCAGATGGCATAAATTCATGAATTGTAATGCAGTATATATATATGTACTGTGCAGTATTGCAGCCAGCGGGATTAAAATGCTTCAATCCCTGCTTGGAAAATAACTCAATGTACTCGGGCAGAAAACAGTCACAAACCTCAATACACCCGGGTATACCCGAATTCGTGGGACTAGCCAAGCTCGAATAAAGTGTGTCGCCAGTGTACTTACAGTCCTATGTGAAGCCTTCAATGCGTTGCATGGCCCTCAGGCACTGTACAGGTTAAAAGCCTTTGGACAGATTCCCCACAAGGTCTGTTGGTTTGGGGGTTGCACAAAAAAAAGGGATGATTATATTTTCTGCCCCTTTCACCCCAGCATCCGTTTCTGTCTGGGGTTAGGGACAATCGTCCCCTGAGGGAGCTGGTGGCTGAGGTCTTGGCGGAAGTGACAGAAGAGGAAGAAGAGGAGAAGCTGAAGGATCGAGATTCTGTGGTAAGGAATAAACCTTATTATCTCATAAGACAGTCCCCTCTCATAGATACATTCTTACCTCCTGGAGGTGGCTGCACACTCTCTTTTTACAGCAATATAAAAATATTAATATCTATGCAACAGATATTTTATTGCACATTTTATAACATTATCATTATGAAATAACCTGTAATTTCTCCATAAATTGTTTTGTACATTTATATTTGATGGTTAAATAAAATATGGCTAGTTATTTTACACAAAGGATCCTCTGCACCAAAAGCACATCAAATGCATACTTCCTCTTGTTCTATACATGATGATCAGCAGTGTGTGTGTGTGTGTGTGGGGGGGGGGGGAGTAGGACAGATAGCTCTGGCTTCATATGGGTTGGATCTTTGAGTAGAAGAATGTCAGCATGAACTAATAACATTTCATCACAAAGCTTTCTAATGCTTTTTTCTGATTTGTGGCCCTCTGACATCAAGAAACATGTCAATGCAAGTTATAAATAATCCATTTTACCAAGCATATCTAATTTTATTTACACTTTTTCAATTTATTCCGCAGAAGAATCTTTCTCATAACTGCCCTATAGAAAAGATCAGGTTGGCAGAAACTAAATCCACTGCAAATGTAACCTGTATTAAAGCAGATATAGAGAATGGTTTTCCTGGGGTAGGCAGCTGTGGTCTACAGGGGTCAGGCCAAGTGGAATATGTGAAGTCTTCAGAACAGGATGCACCGCTGAGAGCACGGAGGGTATCCAGCTTCCTGAAACAGATGCACAGGCGCTCTGTCCCTACGGTCTCGAGGGAAGCAAGAGTGTCAGTGTGGTGGAAGGTTGACAGGGAGCTGTGTGTAGCAGAAGGCAGAGAGGATAAGAATGGGGCAGACAATGGAGCTGTCCAGTACTTCCCTGCTAAGCTGAAAAATTCTGAATCGCCTGTGTGCCAGGGTCTTATCCTTGGGGCAGCAGGAGGAAAGGGGGAAAAGGGAGCTAATGTTGTATGTGACAGAGAATGTGAGGGCACTGTGATGGTCAGGGAGTCAGACACACCTTGTCCAATAGATGAAGATGCAGGAATCTGTGACTCCCAGATTCAGGAGTTACCCCAAGAGAGTGGAAGTGACTCCCAAGCAAGTACAAGTGACAACGTCAGACCTGAAAGCCATACAAATGCACCCAGCTTTGGGCGTGAAACCCTGGAGCCATTTAACTTTGGTGCACCAATGCTACGGGAGTCAAGGTGGAAAAGCAGCGAAAGGCTATGCGTTTCCTCCCATGGATTATCTAGGAGGTGGACGGTGCCTGCTGCCAGGAGTAAGAGAACCATGATAACACAGGAAAAGGCAGAAGTACCAGAGGCTGGGAGACGAGTGCAGAAGCTAGATCGAAGGACACATTTATCTACCAAAGACGAGATGCAAACAGTCAGGATAACTCATAGTGTGGAGTCAGGGTCCACAGGCGAAAAAGTGGAGACCACTGGAGACAGGGGAGAAGGGGTTACACAGATACCTAATCACAGAACTGATGGATACAAGCACAGATTGAACTTTGCCCGATGCTCATGGGCTATAGATTCAATTGAACCCAATGGGGGAGCTATTCTGCAGAGAGCGGTTGCAGCTAAGGAGAGAGGAGATGGAACAGAGGAGCATGCTGGAGATACAGCATCAAATTCAGGGCACGCTGTGCAGGTGAGGGCCCTCTAGGCATCTAAGGGGACTCTGTATCATCACAGATAAAGTCCTGATGCACCGCTTCATTTCTTGGGGCTCAGTTGTGTTAAGTTTAAGAAACAGTTTCCTACATCCAGTGCACATTTTTAGAAGCCATAAAGTTACATCACCCTAAACTTGGCGGATTATTTAATGCAGAATGAAGGTGGAATGACACAAGGATGCAAAATTTGATATATCTAATTGCAGCTATGCAGGAATATACCAAATAAATTAAACATAGGAAGGGTGGTGACCCAGGGAGAAATCTGATTTCCATTACAAAGACATAGGGAGAGAATCACTAAGTGCCAATATGCTGGTATGGCACCCCAATCCAACGTTAACGGTCATGCAAGTCGATCAGGGAGTGGCACCCACGCACCAGCGCTTTGTAAATCTCCCCCATAATTGGCAAATGTTTCACGTCAGTGTTTTGTTTGCTTCCTCTGGATTGATAGAACTATAAGAACAATATAAGACACATATATCACACAGCTAGCCTGTAGCAAAGGTTGAATTCTATGGACATGTGTTTTTTTCAACTGATCAACTATATTGCTATGTAACTATATTGAACAGGGGGTGCAGGAGGAGACTGACGTCTGTCTGACACAGGGAGGGGATGTCCTTATGGATCAGACAGAGGGTTTGTCCCAAGTGACCGTGAAAACTGTGCGAGTCACCCGGAGGTTCATGGTTGATGGGAAGGAGGTGAGCGTGTCTTCTTGCAAACGTCCAAACGAGCCCAATGGCAGAGACCACAAGGAGCGCTCTGTGAGGTAAGAAAGCCATAAGGAGCCTGCGATAATAAGGGTTCCCCTATTCTGCAATGTGTATATGGAACTCCCAGCTGCTTCCTGTTTTGGGTAAAGTGATATCTTAGCTGATTAGTGCAGGGGGTTACTGGTTGATTTGGACGGGCAATAATGCAGTGTATTAAGGATACTGTGATCCTGGTGGAGATGAGTTTAGCTTCATTCAAATGAGTGGGACTAACATCTTCTCCATCGCAGCATATTAAGGGCCCTATTCAAACACATGAATGTGAGAGAGAAAACATGTAGAAGAGATGAATGGTATAGAAAGGGATGGATGAATGTGAGTGAGCATGTGAGATTTTATGTCAGCCTTGAGCCTTTTCCTCCAAAATCACAGGCTTTTTCACTGGTTTGAACCTTTGCCGTATTTGCTAATTGTCTGTTTTATTTGGCCAGAATATCGTGCATACCTAATTTCCATTGCATTCTACGAAAAAAAAAAAAAGTTTAACATTCGTTGTGGGAAGAACAACATTATTTTTATTTTTGTCTAAGCCGTAGCTGCTTTTTTGGAGTTATTAGATAGGGACCGTTGAGTGTTCACCATGACGACTCTTTTTCAAATTTAAATAACTTTTTATTTTTGTCAATTTTTTTGTTATACACTGATGCACAAATCCAGAGGGTTACAGTACATTTTCTAGAACAGGACAAAATGTACCATTCAGATGAATTATTTTGTAATGTGTATCTTGCATATACATACAGTGCTAACACAGAAAGTTATTTCAAAGAACCAAGTCTCTGATTTTCCAGTCTTTATGAGGATTTGGCGGGCTCTACATGTTTAAAAGTTGACTTCACCCAAAGGAACATTTTTCTCTGTAGCCCAAAACTTCATATGGTGAGCTACATTTCTATTAGAATAGTGAAGTTAAGTGAATAAGTACGATCTAAAAATGCACAATAATGCAGTAGAAAATAACAAATAGGTGCTGAAAACATGATTAACCAGTTACGCTTCTCCTTTCAGGCTTCTTATATATGTAAAAGCAGCATAACTTCCATGTCCCTAACTGACTTCTAACTTCTTGTGCAGGCGTCAGGAGTTGCAAGAGCTGAGATTGTTGCAGAGGGAAGAGAAGAAATCCCAGAGCCAGCTGGAGCAGAGAATGCAGCATCAGAGGGAGCTCATGTTCCGTCACATTGAACAGGAAATTATAGTAAGAAGGCTGGACACGACTGCAGATCTCCAGCATAATACAGTGTGGAGGTCTAAAATGCATATTGCTTGTGTACATAGATTTATTGAGGGCTGTCATACCATTTTTATTAATGGCCCATCATGGTCAATTCTCCTGAGATGTAGTTTGTGCACAGATATGTTTATGAAAGAGCATTAGTCTTGGTATAAACCTGATTTATCAGAATATAATTCCGTACTGATCCAGAGAGAAACCCGGGCAGAGTATTCATCCAGGGAGATATCTGATTGATCGGGACATTTCTTCTGATTATTGCAACCCGTTTACAGTTGAATGGGCTTACAAAACAGTAATAGTGATGTTTGTGCACGTGCAGGGGAAGAAGGAGTATTATGGCCGCGAGATTGAAACCCAGGAACGGCAGATGGAGCAGGCAAGGGGGAGGAGGGAAGAGGAACACACAAACCGTCTGCGTCAGGACGCTCTGCGCCTGAAATCTCAGCAACAGAAAGAGAGAATCAAGAACAAAGCAGAGTTGAAGGACAAGTTCAAGGAGGTGATATGAAAACTGCTGGTACTGAGCATCACAAAAGAGCTAATGTCAACCTGGGGATTAAGATTTTTTTAAGATAAAGAGAAGCCCTAACTAAAATATCTTTTTTATGGTGCTGACAGTGTACACAGGGCTGTACACAGATTTTTGCAGGCAAGGTTCCCTTCAATGAAGAGCTTACACTCTGATAGTGGTGCCTGAGGTACAAGAAAGATTAAGCGATTTGCCCAAAGTCGCAAAGAGCAAATTCTGGGATCTGAACCAGGTGGACCCACTTCAAAGGCAGTGTTCGTACCACTAAGATATGTCTCAATGTTTTTATATTTTTATAAATGTCTTGATAGTTTAGTAAGAATCAAAACTTTGCTGACCGGTTTAAAACAGCCGTTCATTTTCAGGGACTTAACTTGTAAATGTCCGTGCTGTAATATAAATAACTTGGCTATAACTGGAGACTTTTAACAATCGTGAAGCGTCTTCACCGTCAAAATATTATTGGTACCAAAAGATTGGCGTAAAGCAGACACGGTGCTTATATTCAAAGGGAGCTAGATCACAAACGAGGAATTACAGACCTATAAGACTGACATCAATAGTGGGGAAGCTACTTCAAGGTTTAGACTGGGATAATATTCAGGAATACCTAATGGTAAACAAAATCATTAGTAATAGTCAGCATGGATTTATGAAGGATAGATAATGCCAAACTAACCTTATTTGTTTCTTTGAGGAGGTAAGTAGGAATTTAGAGCAGGGTAATGCAGTTGATGTGGTCTACTTAGATTTTGCAAAGGCTTTTGATACGGTTCCACACAAGAGTTTAGTATACAAAATAAAGCAAATTGGACCCGGTAAAAATATTTACACCTGGATTCAATACTGGTTGAAAGATAGACAACAGAGAGATGCCATAAATGGAACATTTTCATTTGGGGCTAAAGTTGTGAGGGGAGTACATCAGGGATCGGTACTGGGACTACTGATTTTTAACTTGTTTATTAATGACCTTGCGGTTGGCATAGAGAGCAAAATCTCCATCTTTGCTGATGCCACTAAATTGTGTAAGGTAGTAAAATCAGAGCAGGAAGTAATTTCTCTCCAGAACGACTTGGATAAACTGGAAACTTGGGCACGTACAGTAAATGGTAGATGAGGTTTAATACAGTTAAATGTAAGGTTATGCATTTGGGAAACAAGAATAAACAGGCAATTTACATATTAAATGGGGATAAATTAGAAGAATCCTTGATGGCGAAGGATTTAGGAGTCCTTGTAGACAGCAGGCTTAGCAATAGTGCCCAATGTCATGGAGTAGCTGCAAAGGCAAATAAGATCTTATCTTGCATTAAACGGGCAATGAGTGGAAGTAAACATAATTATGCCCCTTTATAAAGCTTTAGTAAGACCACACCTTAAATAAGGAGTACAATTTTGGGCACCACGCCTTAGAAAAGACATTATGAAACTAGAGAAAGTGCAGAGAAGAGCCACCAAATTAATAAATGGGATAGATAACCTGATTTATGAGGAGAGGCCAGCTATAATTAAATTTGTTTACATTAGAAAAGAGGCCTTTATGAGGAGATATGACAGAAAGTTGCCATAAATAGAACCTTTTCATTTTGGGCTAAAGTTGTGAGTGGAGTACCTCAAGGATTAGTACTGGGACCCCAGCTTTTTAACTTGTTTATTAATAAACTTGAGGTTGGCATAGAGAGCAAAGTCTCCATCTTTGCTGATGACACTAAATTGTGTAAGGTAGTAAAATCAGAGTTGGAAGTAATTTCTCTCCAGAAGGACTTGGATAGCCTGGAAACTTGGGCATGTAAATGGTAGATGAGAATCCTTGATGGAGAATAATTTAGGAGGGCTTGTAGACAGCATGCTTATCAATAGTGCAAAATGTCGTGGAGTAGCTGCAAAGGCAAACAAGATCTTATCTTGCATTAAACGGGCAATGGGTGGAAGGGGAGTAAACATAATTATGCCCCTTTATAAAGCTTTAGTAAGACCACTCTTTGAATATGGAGTACAATTTTGGGCACCACGCCTTAGAAAAGACATTATGAAACTAGAGAAAGTGCAGCGAAGAGCCACCAAATTAATAAAGGGGATAGATAACCTGATTTATGAGGAGAGGCCAGCTATAATTAAATTTGTTTACATTAGAAAAGAGGCCTTTATGAGGAGATATGACAGAAAGTTGCCATAAATAGAACCTTTTCATTTTGGGCTAAAGTTGTGAGTGGAGTACCTCAAGGATTAGTACTGGGACCCCAGCTTTTTAACTTGTTTATTAATAAACTTGAGGTTGGCATAGAGAGCAAAGTCTCCATCTTTGCTGATGACACTAAATTGTGAAAGGTAGTAAAATCAGAGCTGGAAGTAATTTCTCTCCACAAGGACTTGGATAACCTGGAAACTTGGGCAGGTAAATGGTAGCTGAGGTTTAATACAGATCAATGTAAGGTTATGCATTTGGGAAACAAAAATAAACCGGCTACTCACAAATTAAATGGTGCAAAATTAGGTTCATCCTTGCTGGAGAAGGATTTAGGAGTGCTTTTAGACAGCAGGCTTGGCAATAGTGCCCAATGTTAGGCATTAGCTGCAAAGGCAAATAAGATCTTATCTTGCATTAAACAGGTATGGATGGAAGGGAAGTAAACATAATTATGCCCCTCTATTAGTAAGCATTAGTAAGACCACAAGTGAAAAAATTAAGTGATAATGGCGCTAAAGCTTCTAAACTAATTAGTGCTTATCAATAATAGTGACAAGTGAATAATCCTTACATAAAGGCTAGGCTGCTGGTCACCTACTGCCTAGTACAGACAGAAATGAAACATAGAACAAATAAACCTGGCGCCAAAAAACAAACAAAAAACGGTGATACTCTGACCATCAATCAATGTCCAATTGGATAGTCCTGTGATCCTCAATGAAGCTGCACAGACAGTCTTTTAAACCATGAAACGAAATTAGATTAGTAAGACCACACCTTGAATATGGAGTACCGTTTTGGGCACTACTTCATAAAAAATACATTATGGAACTAGAACAAAAGTACAGAGAGGCGTCATCAGATTAATAAAAGGGATTGGAAAGCTGATTTATGAGGAGAGGCTAGCTAAATTAGATTTGTTTATATTAGAACGGATAACTATATACAAATATACATAATAACTATATGCAAATATATTTATGGTCAATACAAGGAGCTTTTTAAGAACTATTCATCTCAAGGGCAGTACAAATGAAACAAAGTTATCCCTTAAGGTTGGAGGTAAAAAGATTTCACCAGCAACAAAGTAAAGGGTTCTTTACAATAAGGGCAGATAACATGTAGAATTCATTACCCATGGAGACTGTGATGGCAGATATAATATATATCTATAAGAAAAGGTTGGACATCTTTTTAGAAAGGAAAGGTATACAGGGATATACCAAATAAGTAAACATGGGAAGGATGTTGATCCAGGGAGTAATCTGATTGCCATTATGTCGAGTCAGGAAGGAATTTATGTTTCTACATATGAGGTCTCATTGGGTGATGTTTCACTGGAGTTTTTTTGTTTGCCTTTCACTCGATCAATATACTCTAAATACAAATATAATATAAGTATCTGTCGTCTAAATTTAACATAAGTTGGACTCGATGGATATGTCTTTTTTTCAACCTCATCTACTACGTAACTCTGTAACTATGGTTCCAGTTAATCGCTAAGTTCGAATCTATGGGGTCTATTTACTAAAGTCTCCCAGCTGCAAAATCGTTGCAAAGACAGCATGAGATTTATTGAAGGGAACCATCCTATTGCTTTATGTAGAATTCCGTTTGTTTGATAAATATATTGATGGTTTATGCATTGACTTTAATAAATTACCGCTTATGTGTAAGCATGCTCATTTACAGAGTGCAGGAGTTGAAAATGTTTCCTACAAATTGCTGCCAAGGTTATAATTCCCAGATCTCTATATTAAAATATACAGTATTATACATTGTAAATATACAGTACTTTTTGTTAATATCACCGTTAAAGGTTCGGTTTCACCTAAGGTGTTTTTTTTTTAACTACAGTATTTGGGAAGTAGGGGGTCTCGAACCAAATGCTCCAAGCGTCTGTTGTAGGTAAGGCCAGTCAATCCTGTCAAAAGCTTTTTCTGCATCCAGACTTAACATCATAGCTTGTATTTTCTTATTATTGGCTATCTCTAGCAGATCAATAATTCATCGGGTGTTGTCCGCTGCTTGTCTACCGTTAATAAAGCCGACTTGAACTGGATGTATAAGTCTGGGCAGGATGTGGCTCAATCTATTGGCTATTAGTTTGGCGTATATTTTAACGTCAGTATTAATGAGGAGATTGGGCGATAACTTTTGCAATCTTGCGGATCTTTTCTATCTTTATAAATCACTGAGATAGACGCCTGGAGCATCTGCTCTGGGAACGGGGCTCCCGCCAAAACAGCGTTAAACATTCGGAGCAGCCATGGGGCCAGGTTCTTAATGAACTTCTTATAATACAGCCCTGTGTAGCCATCTGGGCCCGGGGCCTTTGAAGGCTTGAGGTCAGTGATGACCTGGGAAAGTTCCTCTAATGTGAACTCCGCTTCCAATACCTCTCTGTCCAACTCTGTCAGCCCCGTCAGACTGGCGCTCACCAGAAAATCTTCTGCGGCCTTGCAGTTTTGGCATTATGTACCACTTTCTCTCCATCATATAGATTTTCAGAAAATGATTTGAATTCTTCCACTATGTTTTTCGGATTGGATGTAGAGGCTCCAGTTTTTAAGCGGATCGCCTTTATGTTATAATTTGATTGTTTGGCCTGTAATTTGCGTGCTAGCATGGTATCTGGCCTGTTTGCCTTTTCATAGTATTTCCTTTTCGACCAACTCAAGGATTTGTCTGCCTGTGAGGCCATCAGTAGATTAAGTTCAATTTTGGTATTCTTTATCTCGGCTAATATCTGAGTGTCAGTTCGTTTTTTGTGCCTTGTCGTGAGGGCGTGTAGTTTGCTTTGGAGTGCTACCACTTTATTGTTTCTCTCTTTCTGCGAGCTGCTATGCCAATTAGTGTGCCCCTTATGGTTGCCGTATGGGCCTCCCAGAGGGTAAAGTATGATTTTACCGAACCATGATTTATACTAAAGAATTGGTTTATTTCCTCACTCACTGCATCACATATATCTGGAATTTTCAAGAGTGACTCATTAAGTTTCCAGTTTCCGCCAGGTCTATCAGAACGAATTTGAGTGCACCGTAGCTCTATTGGTGTATGGTCAGACCATGAAATATCATGGATCCCTGTATAGGAGACCAAGGGGACCAGTCTACTAGAGATGAAGAAATAGTCGATTCTGCTATATGCGTCGTGGGGGTGGGAATAGAAGGTATAATTTTTCTCGTGGGGTGCAACTCCCTCCAGATATCAGTTTACTGATTTTTCTGGAGTCCCGTCTTTAAAGCTTCTAGAGCCCTCCTCTGACCACTCCTAGGTGTGCCAGTCCGATCTAGCTTCGGATTCATCGTAAGATTAAAGTCACCCGCTAGGATAATGTGGCCTTTGACTACCTGGTGCAGTTTTTGAAAGAAATTTCTGAAAAAATCGTGGCTTTGCTCACAAGGAGCGTACAGCGAAGCCAGAGTCACCGGTTGCTCGTGAATAGTTCCCACGACAATCAGGAATCTGCCTTCACCGTCCCTCCTGAGTGTCTGCAGTGTAAAGGGAACGCTATTGTGGAAGAGAATCCCTACCCCTCGCTTTTTCTCTGCCGCAGATGCTAGATAGAATTGTGTGTAATGTTTATCTAGATATTTAGGGGAGCTACTGGTGTTGAAGTGAGTCTCCTGGAAGAGGAGAATGTCCGCCTGTTTTCGTTTGTAATCTATGAATGCGGCTTTCCTTTTTATGGGGCTGTTAAAGCCGTTAACATTATTAGATAAGATATTTAACGCCATTTACATTTCGGTATGTGTATGCGGCGCCTTGCTGTGATACTGTATTTGTGTATCTTGATCCTGATTATGTGGGTGAAACCTGCGCGAACACTGAAGATCTCGTATGGAGTGGTCCTCTGTGACCTTCTACTGGGGCGGCCCCGCGCCCCGGTGAGGGGAAGTGACCTGGGGAGGGGGGGTGGGGAGGGAACGTGGAAACGTACAAAAAGAAAAATGAAAAGAGCCGTGTCTGGGATGAGCCAGAACCGGCTCTTCTGCCCTACGGATTGGACAGCTGCCTGGCACCGATGGAATGGGCTACCAGGCATTCTTAGTTCTGTCCTCTGTAGGGTTGAGCGGTTCCCATGAACTAACTCCATGAGACAGCAATAAAGTCTAGTTCAGGAACAGGTAGACTTAAAATCAGCTTTAATAGTACATGCTGTACATCTCAGAAGGGGCACTCTGACGCGTTTCGTCCCTCTCCGGGACTTTATCAAAGAGTATAATACCCTTATCACACAGACTCCTTAAATAGGTGGAGACCCAATCTGATTGGTAGTTCAGATTGCAAGAACTATGAAACTCAATTAGGTTAATGTTGAAACAGTGTTTGGGTTTAACCCATTCATTGAGTCTGCGTGAGATACATGGTTAAAACATATATATACACAATAACATACAAACATAATTAAAAACAATAATATACAATTGGATGTAAAGCACGGACCAGTATATAATATTTTTGTAGCACACATATGGTTATGGAGACAAATAGTTATACATACTCTACTATAATGTAACAAAAGTTACAATCTTAGTTGCAATATTTTTTGATAAAGAGACAATATATAATATGTAATAAGAATAGCTAAATACATTCGCTAATAAGTTAAAATACTTATTAGTAAGGATTATATTGCAAACAGTGTGTAATATCCTTACATGGACGTATATATTAGTATATATTAGTTTCATAGTTCTTGCAATCTGAACTACCAATCAGATTGGGTCTCCACCTATTTAAAGAGTCTGTGTGATAAGGGTATTATACTCTTTGATAAAGTCCCGGAGAGGGACGAAACGCGTCAGAGTGCCCCTTCTGAGATGTACAGCATGTACTATTAAAGCTGATTTTAAGTCTACCTGTTCCTGAACTAGACTTTATTGCTGTGACCGCCTTCTACCTTTCTTGCTATCGCTTATTACATGGCCGGTGCACGCAAGCATTTCATCGTTGGATTTCCAAGCCCGGAGGGCTGACGTCATCACTCCTTTCCCGCACTCGTGGGCACGCCGGAGCGCAGTGAACGCAGAGACGCGCCAGCGCTCCTCTCAGCCGGAAACAGCGTGTGCGCGTTGGAGAGCTGAACCCTACACGTACCTTGCGACGGTGTTCACATCAGAAGGAGGACACCTCGGCTACACGCGCAGGGAGTAACAGCACGTCAGCGACAACACTCCAGCTGGATACCTGGCAGCATATCGTGGATAAGCTCACGGCGACCACAGAAAGATATCCGAGACACCGGGTTGGGTAAGGGCAGCAGCATGGGCCTAAGGAGGTTCATGAGTGGAGTGTTCCTGGATGCTTCATCTCCTGCACCCGGTCACAGTCTGCACAACGGGCCCCCCACCCAGGGTGAGTTTAATCATAGTATCTTTCAATAGTTGATTCCAATGGTGACTTGCTATAAAAAACGAGTGGATTGTGGTCTAATTCCCAAACCAAGATATACATGACTTTGGCAGCATCAGTCCCTTTGGGTTCACTCCCTTAGTTTTTTAACTCCACCTCTTGAGGTGCCGACGAATTACCAGGGTAGTTCACACCGGCAATTTTGGTGTAAGATAGATAGTGGCACAGTGTGGGTGTAGTGTACCATGTTATACGCAGGTAACTTTAAATGAACTTAACTTTAGCTGAGCAGCTGCGGCTGGACGCCCGGAGACCTCCCATTGATCGGGTGGTTTCTCCCGTATCTGTTGCCGCACCTCCCCCTGCCGTGCTACATTCTCCATCCCATACCTCATCCGGGCCCGCCGGTGAGGGTAGGACCGAATCAGGGTCTATGCCGCTGCTGGGTAAAGGTGTGCGAGAGCCGGACCCCATTGTGAGTATCTCCGAGCTCTCAGTCCCGCTGCTTGCTGAGGAGGCAAAAAAAAAAAACGTAAGATACAACAACATTTAGCTATCTCCTAAGCTAGGCAACAATCAACTTAGTGTAACAATGATAGACATCTATAATAGTAACTATACAACCTTAAACAGACAATTTGAACCTTTAAAACGGGGGATGGCCAAGGTAAGCAATTCCCTTCTATCCCCCCTCCCGCCAGATATCCCATTATGCCCCGATATTAGTGTGGCCGTAGGCTAAAAGTCTGGACTAAAGGACTAGTTTCCGTCCGTCTACTATCGGTGACCCGCCTGGTTAATGCTTGTGGCGTCCCCGGGGGGCCGAGCAACAAATTAAGCTGGCCACCCCTCCTGATCTAAATCCTAGGGGCCCGGTTACTAGAACGGTAATGCCCTCCGGATAATCCATCCCTCTTCCCTCCCCCTGTAGATCCTGTGGTTGTGCCTTCTTGATCCCGGATCGATATAAGCCACCGCCTGTCGAGCCAGATCAGCACTGTCACAGTATGTGCGAAATCAGAAGATCTCCTGTTGCAGGGGTCGCGGGGTCAGACGATAGGCGCCCGCAATACGTCATTATCATGACGCGTCGCCGTCCTCCTAGCTGTGGCGCCGCCTCCACTGCATTCGCGCCCACAGCCTGGATTCCCGCCACACATCTCCGGAGATGGCTGCCTTCTTCTATTGTGGCCTGCAGTACCTGTAGGTGACCACCAGGGGGGGGGGGGGGGCGGGGTGATGCAAAAAAACTTCTGCTGGCAGCCATGCGTTCTGAGGAGGGGAAATGGGGAATGTCTCCTTTAATTGCTTAATTGGACTTGGCTGCTGCAGAGGAACTCGGCTTTTCACTGGGCAGCAGCTACGGAGGTCCCCACTCTGCTCCAGGACGTCTCCAGCGCTGGATCAGGCTCCGGATTAAGGTGAGGAGGTTGGGAGGGACCGGGGCTAGGGGTTCTCTGCAGCAGACCCAGCCTGTTCAGGAAAGCGTCGCCATCTTCTGTCTTCATCAGAGTGTTTGCGACCCCATTTTTTATTACAAGGAGGGCAAACGGAAATAGCCATCGGTATTTAACTCCCTTTTCTTGTAAAATCTTTGTGATTGGACCCAGATTTCTGCGTCTGGCGAGGGTGGCGGGCGAGAGATCCTGATAAATCTGGAGTTTGAACCCCTCAAACTCCATGGATCTCGCCTCTCTTGCAATCTGGCAGATGGAGTCTTTTATTCGGTAATAGTGGAAACGCACTATGATATCTCGTGGGGGGTCTCCTGCTTGAGGCTTTGAGCGAAGCGCCCTATGGCACCGGTCCAGGTGCAGGTCCTGCTCAGACTTATCAGGGAGCAGGTGCTCCAGCCACCTTTGCACAAAGTCCTCGGGGTCATTGATGGTTTCTGGGACCCCTCTTATGCGTATATTGTTCCTGCGGTCCCGGTTCTATTCTTGTTTATCAGCAATCTCGCGGACCTTTTCCTCCAGTTGGGAGACTGTTTTATTTGTTTGTTGTAGGGCCCTCGTGTTAGCATCCATTTTTGTTTCCAGGGCCCCGGTCCGCTCGCCCACCCCATCCAGGTCCTTTCTTAGGTCCCACAGTTCCCTGCGGAAGAAATGCTTAATTTCCTCGCAGAATTCGCGGAGATCTTTTCTTCTGACCAGTTCCTGGTCGTCCGCTTGCGGGGCCAGTCTCTCACTCTCCGATTGCATGGTGGGTGTAGGTGAGACGGAGCCTCCTGTTGCCGCCGGGGTGCTTTTGTTGAAATATGCCTTGACCGAGGGGTCCTTTTGTTTGGACTTCGCCCTGGTTGGCATCCCTCGGTGTTCCAACGGGTTTATCTGCCTAAGGGAGGGTGTTGTATTGATTTTTAGTGCCGCTTTTATTCTGAATTCATGCCGGTGTGAAGGGAGCTAGAGATCTATGCTTCCATTCACCCTGGCTTCGCGCATGCGCCCCCCTGCAACTTTTTTTAATGGTTTATTTTTAAGCTTGAGCGATTTTCGAAAGCTAAGGTAAACAAATAAAGCAAAAATGCCATGGCCATTAACTTTTAGCATTAAGCGAACTTGCTGCGAACTTTTGAATCGAAGCAAACTATCTCGCGCACTAAAAAGAGTGAAAAATGTGCACGTCTTTAGTAACGAGACAGTGGTTAATGTATTTCCCCCCAGGAGCAAGGTCTGTTGGTGCAGCAGCAGGAGTTGAACAGAGCTCTGCAGAAGGTGGTCACAGAACACAAGAAGAAAGTGTCCTGTATAGAGTGGGAAAACCTCTGCAAAATTCACAGCCTGAAGAGAGGTAGGTGGGAAATAAACAGGAGAGGTGCAACTGCCAGGGAAAGAGGAGCAGCAGAACGAATGTCCATTCCCAGTGGTTCAATGCCAGGATTCACTAAGCTCCTTTAAACCTTTAGTGTAGGGATGAGCAAACTGGGGGTCGCAGAATTTTTTTGGGGGGGCTCAGCTGTTGCAGAGGTCCCGCGCTCTGCCCTGAGGCATTTCAATTAAATGGCGGGGGACCACACAAGGCCTCTGCCACCTCAACTTTCCAGGATTCAGACGGTTTCTGGATGCTTCGCTATGGCAATGCGGCATCAAATGACGCAGCAGGGTAAAGTGATATGACGCGTCCCCATGGTAACACGCGTCAAATGACTCTGCGGGGTGACGTCACATGAATTTGACGCCAGTTCACAGGAAAGGTGGGTCGCGTGCGCTGGGGCTGGTAGGTAGGGGGGCGCAGCGCAGAAACTTTGCACACCCCTGCTTTAGAGCAGGAGTGCACAACTCCAGTCCTGAAGGGCCACTAACAGGCCAGGTTTTAAGGCTATCCCTGCTTTAGCACTGGTGGCTCAATCAGTGGCTCAGTTATTTTGATTGGACCACCTCTGCTGAAGCAGGGATATCCTTAAAAATGACCCTTGAGGATTGGAGTTGTGCACCCGTGCTTTAGCGTTAGCTTAGGACGTACCTGGTACATCATGGACCCTGAACCATACATTTATGATTAAATGAAATAGTCCACTCACCCTGTCACAAAACATGCCGTGAAACCAATAGTATTAAATAAACAAACATTGCAGCGCAACATAATTATGTGGAGTCATCAACAGGCGTATTTACTGAACAACAGAGAAAATCACTGGCTCTTATTGTCCTCACAAAGATCTCACTTGAAAACCCTCTACCTGGGATCCTGCCCCGTGACAGGGTGAGAAGACAATTTCATTTAATGAGGTTTCATTGCGCTTATTAAAGGCCCTTTTCCTTTCATTATTTAGTTAACTTTAATATAGCACCACCGCCACCATCCAATGTAGCAAATAATAATTATTTTAAAGTGGTTGTGATCTAGATACATTGTATCGTAGTTGTTAAATTCACTTTTGAAAATAGGTCATGTTGGGGGGAACTGCACCTTTACTTCAAGCACAGCATCGCTACAATTTTTTTAAGCCACTGTAAACGCTAATCAGGTCTCTGCTTCTCTACCCCTGCAGCTCGCGAGTCTGTAATTCTGAGTCTGGAGGAGAGGCATCTGCAAGAGAAATATCAGCTGTTCCGACAGCAGGTGACTGAGCAGTATGGTCTGCAGAGACAGCAGCTACGCAGGAGGCATGAGAAGGTGAGAGCAGAGGAGCTGAGGATGTAACATGCTGAATCGTGCAATCCCTAATACTCTTCCAAAAAACACTATTTCTAATTTAAACTGGATTATCTCTTGTTTTAGAATTTACAGTACATAATACAGCAGATATCCCTCTACATTACATATACATAATAAACCATAATCCTTAAAACTACGTATCTAATCACACTCAAAGCAGTGGGTGGGGTGAGGGGATTATATAATAAAAAATTAAAAAAGGGGGCGATGATGAGGAGGGGATGTACCCCTCCCTGTGGCTCACCTAATACTCCGCAACGGTAGAAGAAACAGCCACTGCTCCCTTCATACCCTCGGCCAAGTGAGTAATATCATAACAAGGCAAGACCAGTATCCCACACCGCACCGCCCTCCTTTGCTAGCCAAGGTCCTGTAGCCCTCTTTCCTAGGCTAGGGAAAATCTAGCCTATGCAGGTGGGTCACGGACCCCCTGCACTCACACTACCTCCTTCCCTGCTCCTCCGGTACCTTCTGGCTAGCGTCGTCTCTCCCCCGCGCTTCCCTTTCCTGCCTCCCGCGAATCCAGCCCTCCTATTGGCTCCCTGGCGTCAGGTGACTCCGCTAAGGCTCCTGGGAGTTGTAGTTACTGGCTGAGCCTCTATCTTATTGGCCAGCCGTTCGCGCTCTTGCACCGCGCATGCGCGATCTCTCTCTGTTCTGACAGTGCCCTTACTGTTGCGCAATCAACATGGCGGCGCCCTATACTGTCGGGCCGCCGCGGAACCTTACACCACTCCTTCTGGAGACGCACTGCAACATACAACAGAAGGCAACCTAACACATCCGTACCTTCTCCCCCTCGCAGAATCCAACGTCCCCGCTTGTGAACGTAACCATAACATATTTACACATATTTTTTTTTTTTCCACACCTTATTCTGTATACTCTACATGAGGTTATACATTTCACTGAACATGCCAATTACAGATCTCACTTTATGGCGAGTCCACTGCTGCGCCTCATAATGGTGTGCCCCAAATTGATCGTAAGCCATCCTCATTGGAGGTTGACCAGCTCTTTGGCTTCTACAAAGCTGCTCTTCGGCTACTTCCTCAGGAGAGTAACAAGTCTCAGTTGGCACTTCAAATTCTGCCCTTGAGGGGCTCAATATGTCTACACAGTCTTTTTTGGGCACAAAGCACGGGCTCTGCGGGTCTAATGGCTGGCTCACTGGAGTCAGCGTATCTGTCGTCGGACCAAGGGGCTCTTTACCCGTAACTCCTTCGGGAGATGCCCCCGCGGTCGGAAGGCCCCTTTGAGAGGTTCCTTCCATAGGATTCTAAGAGGTGGCATTTATTACAGTCTCTGGGCCATCCTCTGTGCTATCAGCTTCTCCGTCGAGTGGAACAGTGGATACTTCCAATTCGATATCCCCTACTTGTGGTATAGGAAGAAGATGGTTTCTGTGCCATACCTTTACCCGGCCTTCGGAGTCCTTGATGAGGTATACCGGGAGGCCAGGCATCTGTGATTCCACTTCATAAACCCCATCCCTCCATCTGTCTGCCAGTTTGTGCTTTCCAGGAATACCCAAATTACGGAGGAGGACTGCATCCCCTGGGCGGATTTCTTTATGTCGCACCTTGTGATCATAAAGCCTTTTATTACTTGCATTCAATTGCGCCACTGCCTTCTCGGCCAATTTATAGGCCTGCTGCAGACTGTCTTGTAACCTTTGCACATATCGAAAATGCGTCCTGTTGGATACCCCATCGGTAGATATCCGTAGTCGCACATCCACTGGCAGCCTAGCTTCTCGTCCAAACATTAAGAAGTACGGAGTATACCCTGTAGACTCATGTCGAGTACAGTTATAAGCGTGCACCAACGTCTCTACGTGCTTACTCCACTCAGTCTTCTGAGAGCCTTTCAGTGTGCCTAATATGCCAAGTAGCGTTCGGTTGAATCGTTCGGGCATGGCATCCCCTTCCGGATGGTACGGAGTAGTCCTGGACTTGGTGATATTCAACAACCTCAGCAGTTCCCGAATGAGGGTACTCTCGAAGTCTCTGCCCTGATCAGAGTGCAATCGATTCGGCAGTCCATAGTGAATTAAGTATTTCTCCCACAGTACTTTGGCCACTGTCACTGCCCGTTGATCTTTGGTAGGAAAAGCTTGAGCGTATCTTGTATAGTGGTCTTTGATCACCAACACATTTCCGATATCCCGCGTGTCGGGCTCGATACACAAGAAATCCATGCACACCAGATCCATGGGGCCGGAGCTTTTCAGATGGGCCATGGGGGCCACCCGGGTGGGGAGTGTCTTCCTCTGTATACAGCGAGTGCACTGTCGGCAATGCATTTCCACCGATTCTCTCATTTTTGGCCAATAGAAGCGGTCACGAAGTAACCCGAACGTTTTGTCAACGCCAAGATGGCCATGATCATCATGTAGCGCCCGGAGTACCATGTTTCTTAGAATCTGAGGCAAGAATAATTGTCGCCGGTCGGGATGATTATGGTACGGTATAACCCGGTACTATAAGCAGTTGTCCAGTTCGAATTTTCCGAACTCCTTCATTAATAGGTTCACTAGTTCTCTGGGAGCTTGCTTAAGTATAGCAGGATTCTCTTGTTGCAAGGTTTGACGAGCTAGTTCCACCACAGGGTCTTGGATCTGATATTGCACCAATTCCTTCCATGAAATGATCTTATCCTCCGATATTCATCCCCTCCGGACGTCGGTACGCTCTAGGGACGGCTCGGGATTGACACCCTAGCGAGTCTGCTACTCTTAACTCTGAAAACGCCACTTGATCGTTTACCACAGCAGCTAGAGAACATAGTGCCTGTATGCCAGGTCCTGGAATCTCTTCCCACACTTCCTCATCGGTAGTAGGATGGAGCCCCGGTCTTCGCGACAGAGCATCTGCCCCTATGTTGGTGGGCCCTGGTTTGTACTTAAGATTGAACCGATAATTGGCCAGCGCCGCTAACCACCGGTGACCCGTCGCATCCAACTTGGCGGACGTATTGATGCAAGTCATTGGGTTGTTGTCAGTCCTGACTTCGAACTGTACCCCATACAAATAATCATGTAGCTTGTCCACCACAGCCCACTTGAGGGCTAAGAACTTCAACTTGTGGACTGGATAATTCTGCTCACTTGGGGTCAAGCTCCGACTAGCATACGCCACCGGTCGAAGTCCAGTATCCTGTTTCTGATGCATCACTGCCCCCAAGCCGTTGAAGCTGGCATCCACGTGTAAAACGTATTCTCGATCGGGATCGGCATAGGCCAACACTGGGGCTTGTGTTAGATTGGTCTTCAGTCCTAGGAACGCCTGTTCACAGGCAGGGGTCCATTTATCCCCAAAGGGTGTTTGGGCAGTGGTAGCTTTTCTTCCGGGATCTTCAGGATAAATCTTTAATAGGTTATTCAGGATTTTAGCTTTACGTGAGTAGCCTTCCACAAACCGGCGGTAGTAACCGCAGAACCCCAGGAAGGACCTTAGTTCCTGGACGTTGTTGGGCCTGGGCCAATTCACTACTGCTCTATCTTCCCCGGATCGGTGGATATCCCTTCCGCTGATACAATGTGGCCCACGTATGTCACTGACGTGTGGCAGAACTTGCATTTGTCCAGGGACAACTTAAGCCCCTCCTGTTGGAGTCAATCCAACACCTTCAACAGCCGCTCCTCATGCTACTCCAATCTCTTCCCGAACAATATAATGTCATCCAGGTACACCAGGCATTCTTGCGGGTTCATGTTTCCCAGCGTCTTCTCCATCAACCTCTGAAAGGTGGCTGGAGCTCCACATATCCCCTGCGGCATACACGTGAACTGGTAGAACCCTAACGGGCAGATGAAAGCCCACTTACTTCCGGTCAAGGCGTTCAGGAGGTCCTCGATTCGCGGAAGGGTGTACTGATCAGGTACAGTACGATTGTTCAATGTCCTATAGTCCACACACAGACGTACGGTCCCATTCTTTTTGCGGACTACCAAGATAGGTGAGGCGTAGGGACTTCGTGATCCTTGAACAATACCGGCTTCCTCCATCTCAGTTAATAGTCTCCTCACCTCTTCCACATCTCGGGGTGCTATGCGGCGGGAACGTTCTCGGAACGGCGCGGTGTCGTTCAATCAAATGGTATGGCGGGCACTGCGACTGCACCCCACGTTCATATCACTTATGGAAAACACCTCCCGCCGGTCTTCCAGCTTGGTCTGCAGTCTCCCCCTCCATTCCTCCGTCAACGGCGAGTCTCCGAAGTCAAACGCCAACTTTGGAGTTACTGCATGGACGGTGGCCACCGGGCATCTACCTGCTGCCTTCCTCTCAGGGGTCACTGGATAGATTCGACCTAACGGCTGCCGGTGGTCAATGCACATGAGGTACGGAGAAAGGTTTCGCACGTACACCCGAGTTCGAGATGGAATCTTTCCCGACCACTTCTTTACCGAGGCCAATACTTCGTAGCCGAGTCGCTGGTCATCACGTATCGTGCTTTCCAATGAGAATAGTCGATCCTCTGGACGTCTGGCAGGATAATGACAGGCTGCAACCATCATTCTTCCTTCTCCGGGAGGGATCTCGGTCAACCCACGCTCTTGATTATACAGCATCCCATGCTCTTCTTCGGTCGCAATCCTACCACAGCCTCTTGTAATGCTGGGCAAGTAGCTAGAGCCAGCAACGGTAGTTCACCCGCTTCTTGCAAGTACATGCGGATCACAGCTTATACGATGTCTGTATTGTCCCCATGATAATCGGGGCGCTGGGAGGATCCTGGGGTTCCGGGCATACTAACGCTTCCACCTCCATGGGATGATGCTTGCCGGTGTTCAACTGGGGAATATCCAGGTGTACTTTCACCACTCCATCAATAGGGTAGTCTTCATGGCTCAGCCCTCTCAACCTCAGGGAGTCAGCGGATAGTAGCGGCAGCCGATGCAAATGTTGATCGTAGAAGGGTCGATACACTATGGTCACCTGGGATCCAGTATCCATCAGTGCAGAGGCGTAGATGCCTTCAATCACCACCTTGATGATGGCCGCCGGTCCGATTCGACTATTCATCGGGGACTGGCCCGCTGCTTCACTGGCCTGAGGAGTACACAGCATGGACTTGGCCGGGGCGGGACGCCATCCTCCGTGGGGAGGGGCAATACGCTCGAATATGCCCCATCTTTCCGCAGGGTAACACAGGAGGTGGCGCAGGAGAAACTATCTCGGACGGTCGGAGACGTGCTCCCGGGCAGCTGCAGGTTCTTTGAAGTCCTCCTTCTCCGGGTTCACATCCCCTGGCGCCTCAACTTTTAGCTTCTGACTTCTTAGCTTCTTTGACAACTACCCCCGTCTTCTTTCCCGGGGTCAAATCACGTCCCAACAGCACAGTCTCATGTGCCTGCACTCGATCCATCAGGTCATCAAACGTCAGAGCTTGTCCTGGCACTAGGCAGCCACTGACATGCACGGATACCGGATTCAGTGGAAGGAGTCCCCTCAGTAATTGTGTGGTGCGCAGTCCGTCGGCATCCACCTTTTGCACCACCTTCCTTCTTACCATGGTCCACAGATCCAAATGTAGACACCTAGGAAAGTCAGACACCATCTCTCCCTCCTGAGCCAGAGCATGAAACTTGGCCATCAATGCAAACGTGTCCACTGGGATCCCATAAGCTTTGGTAAGGGCATAAATTATGCCAGCCGTATCGGCATCCGGATAATCATCCCTGTAAAAGTGCACTATGTGAGAAGCTGGGGGTCGCAGGCAATCGATTATGCGCTGCCTTCGCACGGCATCCGTGCAGGACCACTCAGGAAGTACCTGTTCCATATGATCCAACCACTCTTCAAAACCGACTTCTCCCAGTGGGGTTGGTTTGTCGCCAGAGAACGCCTTCAGCTTCCGGTATTGATGGGATTGTGTGGAGTGGTGTATGGCTTCTGCTAGCACAGGAAGAGACACGTTATCAGGCAGACTATTCCCAGCAGGGGAGTAGGCATCCAGTCTAGACATACTGGTTCTACTTAGCGCTGGCCTAATGGCGGAGGGGGTGAACGAAGCACCTAGACCCATTGCAGCGGGCCATCAGGGTTTCAAACTGCTCTCAGGGGTACGGAAAGGGTTGGTCGTGACTGTGCTTGACGGGCCAGGGTAACCCCTCTGTGGTGTGGACGCAGCCAGAGGTTCGGCGTTATCCACCTGTACTTGCGGGCAATGAATGCTGGGAGCGTCGGGCAGGATTAATACTGAGGGAATGGCTTCAGGGTATATATCCCGGTCTGTAACGAATAATATTTTACGCCAGTTATGCTCCCCGTCATAATAATGGTCTTGCACTCGGGCAGTCTCCAGGAACGGAAGCTTCCTTACTTGATCAGTCACAGTGCCCAGGGAGATGGCGGCGGGTCGTGTCCAATGGCAAGGGCACAGGTCAGGGGGATTTCATGCCGCTGGGCCCACTTACGCACCTCAGGCTGTGAGGGCACAAACATGGCGGAACAAAAATAGGACACAGTTGAGAAAAAAATATAGAGCACCCCAGGTCTGAGATCTCAGCAGCGCCTCCAAATGTAGCCCTCTATCCTACGCCCTAGAGTGACTACGGGTACTGCACACACCTGTGGACTCCAGAAGATCTGAGCCTCCACTAACTGGGAGCCTGGGGTAACACTTATCTTAACGGCAGCGCCTCCACTTACCCAGGATCCCCATCGTGTAAGATTCCCCTGGGCAAGAACCATAGCAACACATATATATATTGGAACTGTTTACTGTAATGCAAGAATAACCTCTAATACTTAACCGTGGCAATAACACATATCACATACATTAACTTATACTTATAACGCTAGTGGCTCAGCCACTCTCTTAAGGAGTAATGTCTCTGTCCCATCACCGCGTACCCCACACCGTGTCCATGTACTGTAATTGTATATAGGCTCAGTCCTTTGGCCACTCCACTTAGTGTCCCCAAAGAGTGTTCTCTAAGGCGGGATCAGCGCCTGTTGACCGGTGTTGGTGCACTTTGTTAAATACCTTCCGGTCACTGCGGTGACCGGTGACAACTTCAAAAAGGATCCGCCGATCCAACGCAGTTGGTCAGATGTCGCGATGCTCAGCAACCTGGTCCCAGCTCACTAGCAGCTCTTAGGGCCCTCAGGGAAGATCTAGCCTATGCAGGTGGGTCACGGACCCCCTGCACTCACACTACCTCCTTCCCTGCTCCTCCGGTGCCCTCTGGCTAGCGTGGTCTCTCCCCCACGCTTCCCTTTTCTGCCTCCCGCGAATCCAGCCCTCCTATTGGCTCCCTGGCGTCAGGTGACTCCGCTAAGGCTCGATCTCTCTCTGTTCTGACAGTTCCCTTACTGTTTTGCGCAATCAACATGGCGGCGCCCTATACTGTCGGGCCGCCGCGGAACCTTACACCACTCCCTCCAGATACACACTGCAACATACAACAGAAGGCAACCTAACACATCCCTACAGTCCCCATACTCAAGAAAATTTGTGGGACTTCTCCCATAGAAACACAGTAATGCTTTCCATCATAAGTACATACCACACGTTTGATGACCGTTAGATCGGGAATCAGCTGCTTGTTCCATGCTATGTGGCATCTTGCGGCCAAGAGCACATGTAACATTAATGTCTAGGAGGGTTTAGGCATATTATCAAGGGGTCTGTTCAGCAAGGCCAGCCAGTGGTCTGGGACAACAGTAGTTTCAATCAGGGAGTTAATAAGATTAAAGAACTTTCACCGTAAGGGAGCCAAGACCGGGTAAGACCACCAAATATGAGAGAAGGACCACTTTGGCCACACCCCGGAAAAAGGGAGAGATAATGCTGTTCATCACATGCATCCAGACTAGTGGGAGATAGTAGCAGAACTTCCACTAATAGGCATTCTCTTTTGTAGTCATGCATATAGAGCTCGTTGTCGTGGCTTCAGATATATCAGACCAGTTGTCTATCTCTAAAACATCTCCTAACTCAGCCTTCCATGTCAACATATATAGGCATTTCACATTGAAATCAACATTTAAGAGCAACTGGTGAACTATACAGCAGATATTAGTCCCTTATCCAGATACCTTGAGTTGTACAGCTCCTCAAAATAAGTTCTGACCGCAAGAGAAGAGGTAGAATGTACTGACAGAACAAAATGTTTTAGCTGAAGGTATCTGAAGAACTCTCCTGAAGGCAGACCCTTTCTTTCCTGTATTTCTGGAAAATGTTTAATACCCCCAACCGACACCTGGTCTTTGATTCTGGTGATACTCACCTTTTTCAACACCATAAAAATGGAATCCACCAGCCCAGGAGTAAATTTGAGATTATAAAATGCTGGGATGATCCCTGAATTAGTGGTGAAAAAGTTACATCAACAGTATATCTCAATCGGTACCATATAGAGAGAGGGAGTGTTGGACCGTTGGGTAAGAAGGTGCTCCTGGTGCCTATCATGTATGGAGAGCCACAGTAATAAATTCACCTTGCCCGCAGCACTTGCATGATTCCCAATATCTACCCACCCTCTTGTGTTCTCGCCAGAATTCTAAAGGCTTAGGTGGGATGCTTACAGTTATGTTTGAAGATTGGGAGCAGCTAACCTACCTAGGAACGTATTTTTGATCCTAGGTGTTTTACCCCTCCAGATAAAGCGAGATATGTGTTGTTGCAGATCCTTATTGGGCACAAGGACAGGAAGCATGTAAAACAGATACATTAACCTAGGTAACAAGTAACATCTTCAGTGAAGATATCCTTGGAGATACAGTATCTGTCCCATTCCTCCATATCCTCCTAAAGCTAAAGCTTGCAAATGAGTAGCGGGTCATTAAATTTGTAGAGGGAGTGGATTGATTTGGTGAGAGGCGTAGACTTGCCAAATGTCCCATTCCGACATGGAGGGGAGCTCATCCGAGCTAGCTTTCTGAATAAGATTGACCGACCACCGAACATTATCCGGGGCATGTCTAGAGAAGATAAAGCCCACCTGGTCATGATGTACGGCATGTAGAGCTTCAGGCGGTTAACGTGGACATTAGCATACAATTTTACATCAGTATTGATGAGGAATATAGGACGATAACTGGAAGTTTGTCGGGTTCTTGTCTTTATTCAAAATTAGCACAATATTAGCTGTGGCCATCGTTAACGGCACTACTGCCCCTCCAATAATGTATTAAATAGGACTAGAAGGTGAGGGACAAAAATACCTGCAAACTTTTTATAATAGGCACAAGAGAAACGATCTGGACCCAGGGATTTTGAGTTCTTCAGTTCCTTAATGGCCAGGGCAATTTCCTTACTGTAAATAGACTCATTAAATCTAGAACTCTGGTCTGGCTTTAACATAGGAAGGCAACAGGGCTTAGGTTAGGGTTTTTTAGGGTAAGGACTTAGGGTAGGGTGTTATAGGGTAAGGGCTTACAGTAGGGTTTTTTAGAGTAACTGCTTAGGGTAGGGGTATTAGGGTAAAGGGTAAGCAAAATGGTTGTGACCAAATGTCCTAGACCGTTTGTTATTGAGGACTACATTAAAGTCCTCCCTTGCCCCCCCCCCCCAACCCCCACGGTGTAATATATCATGTATTGTTGTTCATCTGAGGTTGTATTTACCTATTTTTAAGACCTGCTAAGGAACAGATGATTGTTATTATGTCCGGATATATAAAACCATAGAATTCATAGAGGGTGCATTTGCCATTCCAGGGAGGATTAAGTCCCTGCGAGCTGGAAAAGTACACTTACTGCACTGTTCCAGCACCTAGAGATACCTGATGGTATCACTATATATATATATATATATATATATATATATATATATATATATATATATATATATATATATATATGCTAAGGATAGCTTAGCGGAGTGTATGTAAGGAGACGTCCGAGGCAGAGAACCAGACCATCTAGTGACTTGTGTCGATGAAGCTAAGGCATGCTTTTCAAAATTGCTCTGTTCGAAATAGCAGAGCAACCGGCTTCGTTTTGAAGCTAGGAAAGTCTGCCTCGCAGAGACTAAGTCAGACGCGAGGACCAAGTTTTGAGAATTGAACGTAGCTTTCGCGGCTGGGAACTGAAGCCGAAAAGAGGACCAGGAGAACCAGGTGTGTATCCCGGCGGTCAGGGTAAGCTCATCCAAGCGGGCGCCCTGCACCTAGTAAAGCCTAGATTTTCCCCCCAGACCTCCAGTAAGTGTATTTTTAACTGTTTTTTGTGTAATTCTTGTTGTTGTACGTGGGTTAATCAAAATAAACGCAATTTGTTTTTACTACCTTGTTTTGCCTAATGCATGATCCCGGTAATATATACTGTAAATGGTGTTACTAGTACCTGGTCTCCTGAGACAGGCCCCTTGATGAATTGAGAGCCTACAAATTGGCCAGTGTGAGCTTCACCCCTCCAAGCATGCCAACCAGCAAAGCTTGCCCTCTTTATCTTTCTTGACCAAATCGGGCTTGAAGGGGATGGCTGAGCTGACAAAGATCGCAACTCTGTCGTTGTTCACTGAGTCAGAGGAGAGAGACACTTGTAAAAACTGCTTACATTTTTTTGGGGGAAAGGCGCGATTGTTAAAATGCATATCCTGCAAGAATATTAGGTCACTTGCTGCGGGAAATTAAAAAAATGTGTCCTGACTGGGCACATGCATGGGCGGGCTCACAAATGCCGGTGGAGCGGCAGTGGCTGGGCAGATGTGCCCTGAGGCTGGGGAGATCCAAATCACAAATGCTGGTGGAGTGGCGGAAGCTTGGGAGGTGTTGCCTGCGGCTGGGGAGATCCTCTGAGTCTGAGGACCTTTAAAAATTGTGGATGGCGGTGAGGTGACCGGCGGTGAGTTATCCTGGCAGTGGAGCTCTGGTGGCGATTTGGTCACGGCCAAACATTCGATTTTGTCAGGGCGGGTTTTTTGGCCTTTGTCGGCATATTTCTGGTCTCTGATGATTAGCTAACATAGTTGATATTTCGGTTTTCCCGTTAACATCCTATAACAATACCGGATGTCTCCTGGCTACTGAGCTGCACGAAATCATGTCCATGCCCCCAAGGAGATACATTTTTAAAGGCAAAGCTCCTTTAATGTCATTGTCTTCCCAAAACCTATACAATGAGAGAGTGGGTTCTTTGCCTGTGCAAACTCCTTTTAGCGACTAAAGTTCAAGTTCTTCCTTTCTCTAGTTCATTTAAAACATTAATAATACGTTGAAATAACTAGAGGGGGAAAAAGAGGGCGTTATAGTTTATCTGATGTATTCACACGATAATATACACCTGATATGCGCTCATAATATGTATGTTATATTTATATGTGGCTATCTTGCACTGCTCTGTTGATTGTGTATATTATATGTGAAAATACATCTCATTTTATTGTTACAAAGCCTGCTAATAAATAAAGGTTTCAAAAATGTTTATTTTTTTAAAACATACCACTGCCATTAGTACACTTTGGTCCTAGGATGGATTGACCCTTTATAAGGAAGCCAACTACACCGCTAAGCTGTTTGAAATAAATATTTTTTGACCCACTACGTGAGAAATGTCCAAACCCCATATATGTCTTCCCTTTTGTTACTGATTCATGAACCCAACAGGAGATGGAGCGGCTCAAGCACTTCCAGAACCTCCTGCTGGAAGATCTGAGGAGCCGGCAGGCACAGGAAAGAGCCCAGAGCCAGAAGGCTCAGCGTGGAGAGGCCAGGAGCCGCCTGGCCATGTTCAAGGAGAGTATGAAGAGTCGGGAGCTATGCGCTGCAGAGCAGAGAGACAGGATCAAACAGGTAATAAAAGAGAACCTTGTGATTAACCCCTTTATTGCCAGGCAAGCCAGTTATACCATTTACGGTTCTAATCCATTATAGTAATCATCAATCTTTAATTTAGGTGGTGCAGAGAACTATGCCAATTGTTATATATTAAGAGAGAGAAAAAAGCATTCATTCATTGCCCTCATTGATTACATCTATTTTACAACATCAGTTATACTACATTTCAGAGGTCCAGAGATGTAGGTGTAACCAGCGCCAGTGCAAGGGTATTCGGCACCCTGGGCAAATCTTCAGCCCTGAGTCAAAATTTCATTTTTTTCATTATTTTTTGTTATAGCCCCATTCTATTGTACCCCCCTCTTCATCCTTTCTTGTCTCAACCCCCTCCTCCCCAATCACCCCCTCCTCTTCCTCAATCACCCCCGTTCTCCTCTTCCCCTCACCTCCACTTTCTCTTACCCCCTCCTTCTCTTCCTCTCCCCCTCATCCACAATCACCCTCCTCCTCTTCCTCAATCACCCCCTCCTTCTCCTCTTCCCCTCACCTCCTCTTTCTTACCCCCTCCTTCTCTTCCTCTCCCCCTCCTCCACAATCACCCTCCTCCTCTTCCTCAATCACCTCTCCTTCTCCTCTTCCTCTCACACCCTCCTTCTCTTCCTCTCATCCCTTCCTTCTCCACTATTGTCCACCTCTCACACCCTTAACAATGCCTACCTGGCTTCAGTGGTCTTAGGTGGAGCAGAACAGTGGAGGATGGTGGGCGGCAGCGGGAGAAGAGGACAGAGGAGGACGATGGCGGGAGTAGAGGACGGAGAATGGCATGAGCGGAGCAGCAAAGGAAGAAGACGGCGAGTGGCGGTGTCGGGAGAAGAGGATTGAGGACCGCAGGAGCAGAGCAGGATGGCCGGGGAGGAGCTGCGCTGTAACATCGACAGACAACGGACCTCTAGGGCGTGCTCCTCCCCGGCCATTCTCCTCTACCGCCCTGCTCCGCTCCCACGATCCTCCGTCCTCTTCTCCTGCCGCTGCCTGATGTCCTCCTCCTCTTCAGCCTTGCTTCACTCCTGCCATTCTCCTCCGCTGCTGCCACCGCAGGCCACCAAAATGTCCCTCCCTAGACGACTGCCTAAGTCACCTAGTGGTTGCACCGGCCCTGGGTATAACTGCCCATGTATTTGTATAGTGTGTGTAGTGATCCTTGGCTGAGGATCACAGGGTACCTAAGTTAGTAGTGTATCACCCGTACAAGTAGTAAACTAGTTGTATCACCCGTATACCCTGTCTGTATTGTTCTTGCCGTCTCACCGTAGGCCACGTATGGCCCAGTAAGTTATTAACAGGGACTCAGGCCCCCCGCCTCAGCATTATAAGTCTGAGAGATAAAAGTAGAGAGGTTACATAGGTTATAGATCATATCATGTACAAAAATATATGAGAAATACTAAACTTTTTAAAAAAGATTTCTTATAATGAAGTGATCAATCCAAGGGCTAGCAATGGTGAATGTATAACCAGTGAGGATTAAAATAGAAAGTGACAGAATACATCGGTATTGTTACTTTAAATGTAATTGTCCTTCAATAAATTACACTGGTTTGAAAGGAGCAAATGAAGAATAAATCTCCCATTATGTGCACATCATTATGCTTACATAGCTCCTACTCACAGATATTTCTCATACGGTCATAAAAAATGTTTTCAAGGTTCTTTAGTGTCAGCCCTAACTAGAGCATAGAATCCTTAACCTACATAGGGCATTAACATATATAATCCAACATGTGAAGCACCAACAAATCCTCTACGGTTCTTAATGCCACACAACCTTAGCGCTTCTGCAGTAATTCAATCATTCGTCTATTGATAGCAAAAATAATTGCTATCAATAAATGTTGTAGGATATGTTTCAAATAATAGTCATGTGGAGAAGAGGGGTAGGTATATTCCCAATATTATAACTATATACCAAATCTCCTATAGCAGAGGTTCCATACTCCAGTCCTCAGGGACCACCTGTGCTCAAGCGGGGGTATTCTTAAAACCTGCACGGTTAGTGGTTTTTGAGGACTAGAGTTGGGAACCTATGCCCTATAGTTCTACACATATACAGCGATCATAAACCGCCATCTCAGAAAAATATCATGCAAAGCAAAACACAGCTGGTACTGTTAGATAAAATACAGTCCGCTGGAAAAATCCCCTTGAAAAGCAATATACTCAAAAAAGGGTATAATCATAAATGATGGTCACTCTGAGAGTGTAATGAAAGTCACTTGTGGAATAGGATTAGTTCATTGTTCGACCCCGAGTTCACTGATGCCTCATGTGTTATGGGTCTATCCGCACGACAACTATACTCCGGACCAATTTTATAGCTCCACTTGGCTTCCCTCTTTAGTAAAGTCACATCCAGATCACCTCCTCTAACCCCCATAGAGATTTTATCAAAACCACAAAATGTTACGCTATTCATATTGCCTTTGTGACATTGATGAATGTCGCTGGATACTGCTGTATCCCTGTTCTGTATTACATCCCTCAGATGTTCCAATATGCGCACCGAGTTCTCTAAAGGTTTTGCAAATATATCTCTTATCACAAACACATGTAATCATTTATATTACCCCTGATGTACAGCAGTTAATATAGCTTTTCATCATTTATGGTTATTCCTTTTTACTATATTGCTTTTCATTTGTCATGCGGACTATATTTTATCGAATAGTACCAGCCGTGTTTTACTTTGAATGAGATTTTTCTGAGGTGGTGGTATATAATAATAATAATAGCATGTTCTTGTATAGCGCTGCTAATTGTACGCAGCGCTTTACAGAGACATTTTGCATCTCTGCCCCGTAGAGCTTACAATCTATGTTTTTGGTGCCTGAGGCACAGGGAGATAAAATGAGCCGACACCAGGAATTGAACCAGGCTCCCCTGCAGCAATCTCAGTGTCAGTCAGTGTCTTTACTCACTGAGCCACTCCTCCCATATATATATGTGTATACATATATATGTGTATGTGTGTATGTGTGTATGTGTGTATGTGTGTATGTGTGTATGTATATATATATATATATATATATATATATATATATATATATATATATATGGGATTTGGTATATAGTTACAACATTGGGAATATACCTACCCTTCACAACATGACTATTGTTTGAAAGATTTCCTGGATTCACGACATAATTGTGATCAATAGATGTATGATTGAATTACTGCAGTAACAATGAGGGTTTTATGGCATTAAGAATACTAGAGCATTTGTTTAGGTGCTTCACATATTGGGAGTCTATGTTAATGCCCTATGTACATTGTGGTCTATGGATTCTAGGTTTTAGTTAGAGATGAGACTAAAGAACCTTAAAAAATGTTTGACCACACTGAATGAGAGATCTGTGAGTAGGAGCTGTGCACATAATGGGAGATTTATTCTCCATTTGCTCCTTTTAAACCTGCATAATTTAGTGAAGCAGTTACATTTGAAGCAATAATACTACTAAAGATTTACTTATAATACTTCTAAAGAATACAAAAAAAGATGTATTCTGTCACTGTCCATTTTAATCCTCACTGGTTATACATTCACCATTGGTAGCCTTGGATAGATCACTAAATTATAAGAAATATATAAAAAAAAAAGTTTAGTATTTTTCATATCTTTTTGTATAAGCCTATTTTTGTACATATGATCTATAACCTATATGTCCGGACTGCTGAAATTGTATTAATGTCGGCTATTATAACCGATATTGTAAAATAACAGTAATCAATGAGTGCAATGTTGGAACACTTTCTTCTCTCCTAATATATAACCGCTATACCCATGGACTGCACCAGCCTCAGGCTGATTAACCTCTTCATTGCCAGGCCAGCCACAAATTGTACCACCCCCCAACCAATTCACAGCCAGAGGGACGCATCATACCAGCCGCAAAATAATTAACTCCTTTGCCAAAGGGGGCCTGAAACATATTGTACCCGTGTCAAACTAATTGACCTTACTGCCAGGGCATCTAGCAACACTTTGACCAGCCTAAGAATTGACTTCTTCAGTACCCGAGACCAGCAACATACTTTACCAGTCCTACAATAATTAACCAATTTATTGCCAGCAACACATGGCACAAGTCCCACAGATTTACCCTTTTGCTGCCAAAACCGCTCCCCATGAATGAAGAATGCATGTTGCTTTTATGAGTAATCGCTCCTAATTAAGGAAAGCAGCAGCCTTAGTTATGAAGCAGAACTAAAAATGTATAGCGGATACTCTTTTTAGTAGTTCCCAACAAGTAGGACTGCAGCTTTAAACCAGGCAAGGAGAGGTGTAGTGATTTTACTGCATTTGGAAGGGTTTGCGCAGGCATTAAAATGAGATGTTAGGCTTTGTGGGACAAGGATTTTCTTTGTGCACAGCACTATATATCAAAATGTAAATGCAGGCCTAGTCCTATTGTATTTGGAAGAGAAGCAGGAGTCAGCCTCCTCAGTGATGGGTAAGAGACTGGAAGGCAGGGGGTGCAAGTCCCAGTAATGCACTTCAGTGTCCCCTTTCCTCTAGTTCTTGCTGCAAGAGGCTGCTCGTCAGAAGGACGAGTCCCACTGTCAGCAGCAGAAGCAGGCACAGGATCTGCAGGAACTGAAGAAGCATCTGGCAGAAACGTGCAGGGAATTGAAGCAGATACAGGTGACCTCCATGTGATTGAAGTAGAGTAGTATACCGATATGATGATCTCATAATAATAAAACAAAAGTTGAGTACAATATTTTATTGCGGTATTTGTTTGTCAGCCATGGGAATCCTTAAAGGCTTATGGATAGCTACACTAGTGACATGCAGATTAGGAAGGCAGGCCTGCCATTTAAACAAGACTGCAGCCCCCTCCACTCTTCAATGATAGCATTACCTCCCCTTTTCCAGACATTAACTTTGCATACTTCCTTACCCCCAAAGTTCAGGGGGGAAAAAAGGGTGTTTTTAAATGTAATTTAACCCCCCCCCCCATTTTAATTTCTAATAAATGCTAAAACGAAATGCTTTCAATAAACCCCCTCTTTATAACCTAGGTTAGAGGTCCCAAGGATCAGTTTTTGACCACTTGAGTTCCCTACACTGCAAACAATCGCTCTCCTCATTGATAGTTATTTTTTGTATGGCTCTCTCCTTCCTCAGAATGAGAAGCTGCAGACTTTGCAAGCACAGGAGACCAAGAAACTGCAGAGGTTGGATGCAGAGCACAGCATGGAGGCAGAGCAGTGGAAAGAGCGTTTCAGGCTAACAAAAGAGGTAACTACTGTAGTTCATTCATATTTCGCTGCTCGGTACCCTATTACACTTCCCCCTGCACCAAGTTGCTCTCTGCAAGTCTCCCCGTCCAGTCATAAAACCCTTGCACAAATTGTCTTTTTTAGAATCTGGATTCAGAATTGGCCTTACGACAGCAGCAGATCTCTGCGACTGGAAAGCAGACATACAGAGAGTCTGAGAGACGCAGCTCGCGATTCTTTTACTTCCCTTCGTGACAGCACAGACGGAAGACAGGACAGAGTACTCCTACAAACCTGCATCACTTTTCATAATATAAATTAAAGACATTTTAATTATTGTGGCTCATTTGAAGTTTTATTTTGATATGGCTCATAAAAAGGACACGATAAAAATGTAGAAAACATAGTACAATGTTAAGGAGATAAATACATTATGTACAGATACTAAAAATCACAGAAAGGCAGCTGGAATTCAGAGAGCTGTTCTGGTTTGCAGGTGATCAAGGTGGAAGACTTTTTAAATATTTCTGTTGAAGGTGCCAGTCTTTGTGAAAGATGGCCAGAATATGTCTGTCCTCTCTCATCGTTAATCTTCTTGCATTATCAGCACGTCAGACAAATCATCCACTCCTTGCAGCTTCAAATTCTTAAGGGAGGGAAATTATATCATAAGAATAGTCTGCAGTGCAAACAATGCGATTCTGCACATCGGTTTTGCGAACACTGCCCATTTCCTCGCACCCTTGCAGGCTCTGCTCACTCACCTTCTCGTTGGCTAGATGTAAGAGGCAAGCAAAGGCCAATGGCACCGAGAGATTCTGTGCCATCACTGTGGGTAACCTGTCGACGAGAAATGACAGTATGAGAGGGACAAAAAGCATAGATTCCACTTCTGCAAACAATGCTTACAGAACGTCACTCATACCTCTTCTGAAGATCCTTTGTGATGCAACTGAAGACACTATTCTGCGTTACAGCTGCAGGTTCAGTTTCACTCCTTGATATTGGCTTCCATCCACAAGAAAAATAAATAAAAAATCACACCAAAAACAAAACAAAAAACGTGTTACAGATCTGACTTCTGCACCTAGGCAGCAGTATTAAACATTCACCTATACATGCCGGAGAGTCTGCTTCCTGATTATGCCTTCCCAATATGCCTGAGGCTCCCATCGCCTTCTGAGATCCCTTGCGCCATGTCTGAATATTACACCATCGACGCCATTTGCTCTCTGCCAGGATGTGCCTCCCTATAGTCTCAGTTCCTACCCTCACCCCTTCCGTGTTATGCCCTCTCTTTCCATCATTTATCTCAACCTTTCTTCCTTAACTGGGTCTCTTCCCCCCTCCCCCACACACATACTCTCTCCTTTACCTCCTCCATTGAGTGTGGGCCTCCTTCAGGGGCATTGGTCAGCAAGCTCCACATGCTGGTCTTTAGTCGCTTCATGTCCATCTTCTTGGCTGTTCTGGCATAATGAATTTCAATCTTGTTCACCTACAATGGGAGGAGGGATCCCTTGATAACAGGTGAAATGCAAACTGTGCTCATAACCCAATAATTTCTCTCTCCCCAGCCTCACCTTCTGTGGTTCTGCCACCAGATTGTCCTCTCCATAGCTCGTGATGTTCATCTGATTATTGCCTGTGCCATTCTCGACTGGAAATCCCGCAGGGTTGGCCGTGAACTCAAACATGCCATCCGGTCCCATGAAGTCACCGGCGTCATCATCGCTATCAGCGACCTGCAGTGAGAGATAGTTAACGAGACTTAATGACAATACCTTGTTAAGTGTACTTTTCTAAGGAGCAGCTCTCACCTGCAGAGATGGGCAGAAGTTGGAGGTGTCATTGGGGTTGTTGTAATCGTATTCTCCAATCCCATCCTCGTGCTCAGAGACAGAACCCTGAGAGTCCATCTTGCTTATCTGAAGGAAGAATGAGTAAGGTTATAGAACGTGCTCACAGTGAGGAAAAACATAGGGAATGCGAGTGGTTGACACGTTACCCTGTTTGCCGGCCTCAGGCTCAGCCGCACAATGTTGTCTGTGTCGTAGTGGAAGTCCGCTGGCAGCGTGGTAGATTTCTTGTTTTGGCTCTCCAGGGTGAGTTTGGAGAGTGTGGTAGCTGCCTGTTCAGAGAGGAATCACACCGACATGAAAGGGGGAGGCCGAAGAGGTGAAAAGTCTCAGGTGGAAGCTGCAGTGCTCATACTGTAGCATGTGTTTTTTAGCGTCATGTACACATCATGTGGACACTGGTGCTGCAATGAGGTTCCCCTGTCTACTTTGTATATGTTATCTGGAATCTGTCATCTCACCAAGCAAGGATTGCATATTGATCTTGAATGTGCTACTCTGGTTCATACAAAGAAAAGTCTATCCTTGCCATAGAACAAGTAAACATGCACCTAGAGTTGGCTTTTAGACATATACGGTTGCACAGTGTCTCCCAAGGGAGTATTATGGGGTCTAACTCTTCTCTTCCCCCCTGCTTGTGTTTCCAGTGTGTTCTCTTTATTTGTGATAGTCTATGACAGGGGCATACCCGGGGACGCAAAATTAAATGCCGGGCGAGTGGGCGAGGCTTCTGTAAGTCCCTTACCTTGTCTCTGGTGGCTTCTGTCGCCATACCAACGTGGCGCCAAATGACATTGTGATGTCAAAAAAGGTAAAGAAGGGGGGGGACAAGGGGCTCAAGCAGGGGGGGGCGCAGACAAAAAAGTGTGCGCATGCCTGGTCTATGAGACCCTCTCCACGTGTGTGCATCTATATTAAGCTTCTGGTTTTTAAACTGGTACTAATGTTTTTAATCATTTTATTACATGACATCACATCATTGTTTTGTGAAATTGTGCAAGGTTGATACCAGAGGCTCCATTTTTAAGACTGGTGCCAGTGCCACCATAACACATCACGAGAGAGGAATTATGATGTAGGTGACAGAACTATGGTAAATAAGAGTGGATTGTTACGGTTTATGTATAATCTTTGGTGAACACGTGTGACCAGCTCTGTTCAAATAATAGTGTGAATATTTGTGTGTTGGACCAGTAACGCAGACCACTTATACTTTTACAGTACTACAATTGTAGGGTACACTCACTCTGGTTTTTCGGAAGTGAACTTCAAAGTTAATATCGTCGTCAAAGTTCAGCTCAAAGACTTTCTTTGCCTTCCGAACTTTCTGCTGGTCAGAGTTGGGATCAGCTGCGGATGGAAGAGAGAAGCGTTGTTGGCGTACGCTGCTCCAGCCTGCGCATCCCATTGCAGCCTTCTGGAGGGGCGCCTACCTTTCTGTCGAGCCCGGAAGCGCCAGTGCTCGGGACCTGCCCACATGGTCATGGTACGGGGACTGAAGTAGGAATACTCTCCAGGACAAGAGGACAGGTGGAGGCACATGCTACCGATGTCTCCCTCTCCGATTTGAATCACCTGTGAGCTGCAGAGCGAGAGCTGGATAAGTCAGCCATGCGGAACCCTCCCTGACGCTGAACAAATCCTACTGACACTACAAGGACATAACTCTCACATTGTTGTCCTGTCAACTGTTCTGAATATACAGAGGTCAATGAGGTTTAAATAAAAAAAAAATATGTTTTAATCTACAATTAAACATTAGGGTGTATATGTGCTACTTTAGAAGGATTATGGCAGTATTTAGAAAAGGAAGAAACCGGCTTCCTAAAATAATTCCCTTTTCATCAAAAATAAATTTAAAAAAATGGAATTGTAAAGTCAACAATAAATAGTGGCACACTGGATGTAACTATGCTTGAGTACCATTATACAACCACTATGAATACATCAAGAATATTGTACTCTTCTCGATTAATTCAGTCACAGATACCAAAACGTAATAGGTACACCACCCTACAACTCCCCTTGCACAAAATAAAAAAAATAGATGCTACTTTGCACTCCTATACCAATGCTCCTCTTTCAGCTCGCTCCACCTGTACAAGAGTGCAGCACTCTCAGTGGCTCTGCCCCTCCCTTACTAAGGCCAAGAGTACGTACCCCTTTCGTTCCATTCTGCAAGCTTCACGGTGCTCTGAGAACTCCCCCAGGTCTCCGGCCCCCGTCCCTTCGCACGCGTCTGCGTCAAAGTCATCTGCAATGCAATCCTCTGCCTCGTAGTCGTCATCCTCCTCCACCTCCGCATTGATGTCAAAGACGTGGTCGTTCTGTTTGAACTTATCCACCAATGAGGACACAGTCTGCGGGGGAGGTTTAAAGAGGCAGGTTTGGCTTCCTGTCCATTTTCAACATGGATGTTTCCCTAGTGCTTCTACCTCCTGCATTTAACAGCTTTTGTAAGAAAATGCTGGTTAAGAATACCTCGTTATAGGCTTCGCTGTCCCACTGTGTGAAGCGGAATCCGGAGAGGGAGGGGCAGATCGGACGCTTCTCCCTGCACTGTAACAATAGAGCTGCCAATACAAACAGTTGTAAAATTTAAAGCGTGCTCCACTGCAGCATCAGTGCCAACATTGAGGGAGAAGGGGATATGAAAGATACTTGCCCGGGGAAGCTTTCATAGAAAAATTAAAACCAGAAGAAGGGATAATGCTCTAAAAGGTGGAGAATAGGGGGAAGGAAGAAGTACTTTACTGGAAGAGTACAGCATAAAAGTACAGAGAAGGGAAACAAGAGTTATAGAAATTGCATGAAATAGGAATAAAGTACAGAAGTCTTTTAGTGAGGTTTATGGTCTCACTGTATGGAAAATGGACCATGTGGACCTTACTTTCCATTCCCATTATTCCACACTGAGCTGTGATACAGCCCCCTCTCTCAGTATGTAGCAAATTACAAACATAATTGCAAAATTACAAATATCACATTGGCTACGCATCCATCCTGCACTGCAGAGCCTTTTTCTATATTAGTTCTGAATACTACGCAAACATTTCTGAAGAGAAGTGTTGGTAGCAGAGCCAACTGCTTCACCAAATAGACCACAAACCAACATAGCTTTGTCACTATATCTCAATCCTGCCTAGTAGTTTTCCTACAGTTCACCAACAGAGCTGCGTTCCCAACACAGAAGATGTTACAGCTAGGAACTGTAACATACGTTTCAGCTCCGAAGGGTCCAGGGATCCTGGACTGGGAGGCTCAGTCTCCTCGTTAGTGCAGAGTGGCCTCACATCTGAATTAAAGCGCAGCTCGCTATGGTAATCGTGGCACCGGAGAGTGGAAAGGAAGACGCCAGCTGTGCTACACTCGTCAAACGAGGCAGCCGCTTTCTGGAACAGAGGGTCGACCTGCAGAGAGACAACATTATGACTTGGAAATCTACCGAACACACTCACCTGCTGCAGAGTGACAGCATTGTGACATAGCCCTAAACAGGATGCCCTGCAAACGGGGCTTAAAGCAGCAAAAATGTGCAAATTTGTGTGAAATCTATTCTGTAGTATTAAATACCACCGCCTGGATAAAAGAAATAATCCTAATGCCATTTTGAATTGATTGCTACAGCAAAGATTTAGAAAGTAAAAAATAAAATTACATGCAGAACTCATAAGCAGCTATGACACCAATTAAGGTCAGACAGAAAGCAGTTTAACGAGAGAGTAAATATGATCAAGCAAAACATGTTAACAGGGTTTTGTCAGAAGGAAACTACCCAAATAAATACGGTACTCCCCCCAAAAGAGGGGTATACCCAGGACGACTGGAAAAAGGGGGCAAACACCACACTGATCTACATACTATAAAACATGTTAAGAACACAATAAAGTGCTACACAGTGCCAGGAGGCAAAAATCACAAAAAGAGGCAAACACAGTCCAAAGTCATGGGGGGCGGCTACATCTCGACACTTAGCCCATCTTGGCCTGTTCCCACAAAAATGTGGTACTTCCCTTCAAGTGGAAAAAAAAATTTGGTAGCCCAAATGTGACATATGGATACTTAATCTGGAAAAAGGTGATGCAGAAAGGATCCAAAGATCATCTCATCAGTTAGTAGCTGCTCTGCATCGCATCACCATAGTTTCCAGCATGTAAAAGGAGAAAGTCATATCCACTTCCTCTTTTGAAACAGGCAGACACACCTTTTGAGCTCTACCCTTTGGCAATAAAGCATCACAAACAGATCTGTCGCTGTGTTTCAAATAGCAGACTGTCTATTACTCTAAAAGCTGTGACAATAATGTGTTACACTTGGTAATATAATGTTACATATCAGCTTTGGCTTTTCACAGAATAAAGCCCTAAGTTAGTATCAATCAAGAGAGGGAAAAAAAAAAAGAGTGAAAAAGCACTGCCAATAAAAAAAGGGGAGAACTGGAGGCAAGTGGATCAAAAACAGAAAATGTTATTTAATGAGCATCAAGCCAACAAACAAGGTAAAAACAAAACCTCTGACGTGTTTCCCACCGCAGCTGGTGCTTTATCAAAGAGTAACTCCAGAAAAGGTCTCAGAAACGTCTTTTTATAGGAGTAGCACCACAATTTTGTACTCCAGGAAAAGTCCACCACCATGACGGGGAGCCAAAACATAGAACGAAGTGGAAAAAAGATGGCTGCCTCTCCGCTGGAGAATCTTACACAGTAGAGGTGCTGCAGCCCCCTCCCCCACAGTTTATACATTTTAGCAATGTACCGGTTACCGATTTTGGATGCATACCCTGGAGCCCCCCAGCCCCCCCCAAAAAAGTATACATATATACACAGTTTGAACCGAGCTGTGCACAATATTAACCATAGCCAGATGGACAAAAATAATTAGAGGAGCAATCTTACTAGGGAAAGAGCGAGCTAATGGCAGTGGCATGTTCCATAGGTTAAACGCACTCTTGCCGTTTATATATAAATCACGTATTTTCAAAATATTTTTACGCTTCACAATTTGCTTATAGAAATGAATTGGATAACAAATTGACAGATGACATTCGAATTACAGCAAGTGAACTCAGAAAAAACAACTTTTCTCCCTTTCTTTACACGCAAGGCACTATTTGGATTCTGATTTTCACATAAGAAAATAAGTACAAAATGTTTACTTTAGGGGGAATGCAATCTTTGTAAGGAAGCCGATTGCAATAACAAAATAAAAAACACAAGTTTCATTACCTGCTATGTGGGATTTCCCATTTAAAGGAAAACCGCAGCCAACTGTAAAAAAATGGAACAAGGCCACAGAACATTTATCTCTTTCTGGTGCTAGACAGGCGTACAGACTCACCTCACATTTGCGATCAGCGTTGGAACGGTTGATGGTGTTCAGATTTTGCTCGATGGTTTTGTAGGAGCGTTTCCTCTTTTTCGGGCCTTTTTTTCCACTGCCAGACTGGTTAGCAGCATCTGGGAGAGGAGCGATACAGAGAGTCATACTCGGCAGGAGTGTGTGATGTCGGGTATCAGTGAGAAGCTACACGTGTGTGGTAGGGAGACATGGGCAGGCCATGATTGATACCCAAGCTGAGAGCTCACAAGGCATCAGTAGTCGGACATACCGGTGTCGTCTACAGTTTCCTCCAGTGCTTGCGATTCCTTGCCCAGACCACCCAACACTTTGTACACGTCAGCATGCACGGCATCCACTCGCACTGCATAGATTTTGGCGCTGGCGTCTAGCGTCCCGGCTGCAATCTGTAAAAAGACGGGAACATGAGCCATGTTAAGTTTCACAAGGGGAAATATTCACTGTGAACATTAAGTGTCCTAAACGCTTGTGAGAGAGGGGCAGGGAGGTGTGTGCGCATGCGACTCTCACCTTGAAGTTGGTCAGTTCACTGTCCTTCTGCTTCAGGATGTCCCCCATGTAATCGATCAAGTGCAGCCCAAACGCATTCTTTGTTGTTATTTTCTGTGCCAAAAACAAAAAGCCCCCAAAAAGATTTTAGTCGCAAGAACTTTATACCTAAAATGTTTCTGACATTCTAAGTTTCTCTCCTTCAATACCTGAACCTTTACAAATGTAGAAGCGTTTTATTTATATAAATATAAAAATTGAATTTAATCAATGACTATAGCATTCATTTTAATAAAAGTTTGTTAAGATTTTCAATCGCAAACAATGATATATATATATATATATATATATATTCTTTTATGATTATGTATATTAAAAGTATCCATTCCAGCATTCCATAATAATACTCTCCTTATTTTTGTATATAGTTATAATCACAGTATAAATGTATATCATACACATTTTATACAATATTAACACTACCTTTTTTCTTTATTCATTAATTAAATATGTGTTAATGTATGTAATCCTATATTTTTATATTTCATTTTTTAAGATTATTATACTCCCACACAAACTGGTAGACTATTTTATTGTATGATTTGTATTTATTGTATTACTTCTGGTCACTATATGCACAACATTTCTGTTGGTAATTTGTGGAGAATTGATTAGTTGAACCATCCACCAATCAGTCGTGTATAGGCTATAAATATCTGCCTAACCCTCCCCTGGGACATCCCCTGAAGTCGGCGTGCCGCTGACGAAACGCATAGGGTGCGTCATCACGCTGGACAATTTGATCAGCTGCTGAGGATCTCGAGGAAGAAACGCTGGTACACCAGAGACGGCGATTTAACTTCTAGCTGTGCATATATTTCAAGACTCTCAACGGTTATTCTCCTTGTGAGTTTATCTTGCCCTTGTGTCATCATATATCCGGGTCACGACCCGTACCGGAGGATAAGGAACGCCCGTGGAGTGGCCTGGGTGTTTAATTCACTCCGGATGATGGAGTTTTTCGGGACTCTCTGCAGGACGCATGATCCTCTGGCTATACAAGGACAAGCCATAAGGTATTCTGTGTATATAACACCACACTGTTTATACTACAGTTCCCACAGCGTATGGACATTGCAGCTCCTAGCCGACGTGCGCGCTCACCAGTGTTGCTCCCGGATCAGTCCACCTTGGAGCCTTAGCTCATATTAGCATTACATCATTTTGAGACTAGATACTCTGGAGCACACACACACGCACGCCATCCCAGGAGGACTTTGGAATTTATTCTATCATATGCACAGCTCCATCTTTATTCTCCTCAAGGTTTAGAAGATAGATCCTCATTTGTGCAGCATTATTCTGTGATCAACTTTTTAATCTTTTTTACTGTTTTTATTTATATTTTTATTTAATTGTTTATCTCTTTCCCACCATCTGTGGTTATCTTATTATATATTAGTAAAAGCACTGTATGCCTGTCTGCATCTTCCTGTGTCCCTAGGGGAAATCTCATTGGTCCCTTGGGCCGCCCGCCCCCGCACCTCTCATTGGCCTGAGGCGGAGTGACGACACCGACACCGACACCTCTCTCTCTTCCCCCTCAGCCACACATACACTCTCTGTCCTCTCTCCCCCCCATCACACTCACCTCCCTCCTCGGAGCTCCACTCACCTCCCTCCCGCTCCACTCACCTCCCTCCCCGGCGGGGGGACCGGCGCGGGGACACGCGGCCACCTAAGAGGCGCCTGGAAGCTGCTCCACTCCCTCCCGCTCCACTCACCTCCCTCCCCGCTCCACTCACCTCCATTCCCTCCCGCTCTGCTCCCTCCCGCTCCACTCCCTCCCCGGCGGGGGGACACGCGGCCACCTAAGAGGCGCCCGGAAGCCGCTCCACTCCCTCCCGCTCCACTCACCTCCCTCCCCGGCGGGGGGACATGCGGCCACCTAAGAGGCGCCCGGAAGCCGCTCCACTCCACTCCCTGCCGCTCCACTCACCTCCCTCCCGCTCCACTCACCTCCCTCCCGCTCCACTCACCTACCTCCCCGGCGGGGGGACACGCGGCCACCTAAGATGGCGGCGCCCGGAAGGACCCCCTTCCTCCCTCGCGGACTAACTAATATGGCGGCGCACGGAAGGAGAGGTGACGTGTGTGTGTGTCACTGTGGGTGTGTGTGTCACATGGGGGGGGGCAGGAGCGGAGAGAGAGGGGGGAGCGGAGAAACATACAGGGGGAGTGGAGAGGAGTGACCTGGAAATTTTAACCAACCCACCCCCCTCCTGTCCACTGTCCCCCCCCCCCTCCTGTCCACCCCCCTCTATCCACTGTCCACCCCCCTCTATCCACTGTCCCCCCATCTGTCCACTGCCCCCCCCTGTCCACTGCCCCCCATTGTCCACTGCCCCCCCCCCTCCTGTCCACTGTCCCCCCCCCTCCTGTCCACTGTCCCCCCCCTCCTGTCCACTGTCCCCCCCCCCCTCCTGTCCACTGTCCCCCCCCCTCCTGTCCACTGTGTCCCCCCCCTCCCGTCCACTGTGTCCCCCCCTCCCGTCCACTGTCCCCACCCTCCCCTCCCCTCTGTCCCCACCCTCCCCTCCCCTGTCCCCACCCTCCCCTCCCCTCCCCTCTGTCCCTCCCCTCCCCTCTGTCCCTCCCCTCCGTCCCCACCCTCCCCTCCCCTCCCCTCCGTCCCCACCCTCCCCTCCGTCCCCACCCTCCCCTCTGTCCCCACCCTCCCCTCCCCCCACCCTCCCCTCCGCTCTCCCCCCACCCTCCCCTCCGCTCTCCCCCCACCCTCCCCTCCGCTCTCCCCCCACCCTCCCCCCACCCTCCCCTCCGCTCTCCCCCCACCCTCCCCTCCGCTCTCCCCCCACCCTCCCCTCCGCTCTCCCCCCACCCTCCCGTCCGCTCTCCCCCCACCCTCCCGTCCGCTCTCCCCCCACCCTCCCGTCCGCTCTCCCCGCCTCCTCCTAGCGGGAAATTTAACTCACGGGCAACGCCGGGTCTCTCAGCTAGTATTATATATTTCTGAATTATATTAAATATATTATTATCATCATATTATTACTAATAGGAGTGTGTATATATATATATATCAAGCAAAAAAGAAAAAAAGCTGCGCCTCTAATAGAAGTGAACCAGTGTGGATATAATGGTTCTAGTATATCCCAATCAATATGTACTAATATGGGAGTTTCCCTAAATAACATATGCAATTATTATAAACCCTTCCAGATATTGAAGTGGGCACATAACAATAATAAAACAACATATGATTGAAATGAACATAATATAATAAAAGAGCAAACAGGAAAGAAAAAACCAGTCCTCAAAATGTTCCAATAGTTGTAATGGATACTGGTATGCAGGGTCTCCGGCAGCTCTCAATGTGAACAACCCATGTCCACAGGGTATCTAGAAGGAAAAGAAGAGGAGAGAGCGCACGCCCATAGCGTAAAATAGTATTTAATGAGGGGAAGGGGGGGAGAGGGGGGGGTAAAAAATGCACTTACAAAAGTACAATAAAATCAAGCATTTGTGAAAATAATCACCACCATCCGGTTCAAACTGCAAGCTCTTTGGGACAGTCCCAGGCTCCGTTGGTGAAGGATCAGCGTCCCCGCAGGTTTCCAGGGCTGGTGTGCTGTTAAAAGTCCAAGAAATCAGTTCCGTGTGATGAAATCTCTTTAGCACCTGCGCTTGGATAGGTCCGCTCCAGCGCTTCGTATTGACTTCAATGTCAGTGC